>NW_028227340.1:112024-148985 GCF_978045245.1 Mus caroli
ATATGAGTGAGTTGCACTGAAAAACTTAGAATTTACTGAAAAACCCGCATTAGACGAAATGCACAGTGTAGTACATTGTATATGAGTGAGTTGCACTGAAAAACTTAGAATTTACTGAAAAACCCGCATTAGACGAAATGCACAGTGTAGTACATTGTATATGAGTGAGTTGCACTGAAAAACTTAGAATTTACTGAAAAACCCGCATTAGACGAAATGCACAGTGTAGTACATTGTATATGAGTGAGTTGCACTGAAAAACTTAGAATTTACTGAAAAACCTGCATTAGACGAAATGCACAGTGTAGTACATTGTATATGAGTGAGTTGCACTGAAAAACTTAGAATTTACTGAAAAACCCGCATTAGACGAAATGCACAGTGTAGTACATAGTATATGAGTGAGTTGCACTGAAAAACTTAGAATTTACTGAAAAACCCGCATTAGACGAAATGCACAGTGTAGTACATTGTATATGAGTGAGTTGCACTGAAAAACTTAGAATTTACTGAAAAACCCGCAGTAGGCGAAATGCACAGTGTAGTACATTGTATATGAGTGAGTTGCACTGAAAAACTTAGAATTTACTGAAAAACCCGCATTAGACGAAATGCACAGTGTAGTACATTGTATATGAGTGAGTTGCAGTGAAAAAACTTAGAATTTACTGAAAAACCCGCATTAGACGAAATGCACAGTGTAGTACATTGTATATGAGTGAGTTGCACTGAAAAACTTAGAATTTACTGAAAAAACCCGCATTAGGCGAAATGCACAGTGTAGTACATTGTATATGAGTGAGTTTCACTGAAAAACTTAGAATTTACTGAAAAACCCGCATTAGGCGAAATGCACAGTGTAGTACATTGTATATGAGTGAGTTGCACTGAAAAACTTAGAATTTACTGAAAAACCCGCATTAGACGAAATGCACAGTGTAGTACATTGTATATGAGTGAGTTGCACTGAAAAACTTAGAATTTACTGAAAAACCCGCCATTAGACCGAAATGCACAGTTTAGTACATTGTATGTGAGTGAGTTGCACTGAAAAATTAGAATTTACTGAAAAACCCGCATTAGACGAAATGCACAGTGTAGTACATTGTATATGAGTGAGTTGCACTGAAAAAACATAGAATTTACTGAAAAACCCGCATTAGACGAAATGCACAGTGTAGTAACATTGTATAAGAGTGAGTTGCACTGAAAAACTTAGAATTTACTGAAAAACCCGCATTAGCCGAAATGTACAGTGTAGTACATAGTATATGAGTGAGTTGCACTGAAAAACTTAGAATTTACTGAAAAACCCGCATTAGACGAAATGCACAGTGTAGTACATAGTATATGAGTGATTTGCACTGAAAAACTTAGAATTTACTGAAAAACCCGCATTAGACGAAATGCACAGTGTAGTACATTGTATATGAGTGAATTGCACTGAAAAACTTAGAATTTACTGAAAAACCCGCATTAGACGAAATGCACAGTGTAGTACATTGTATATGAGTGAGTTGCACTGAAAAACTTAGAAATTTACTGAAAAACCCGTATTAGACGAAATGCACAGTGTAGTACATTGTATATGAGTGAGTTGCACTGAAAAACTTAGAATTTACTGAAATACCGCATTAGACGAAATGCACAGTGTAGTACATTGTATATGAGTGAGTTTCACTGAAAAACTTAGAATTTACTGAAAAACCCGCATTAGACGAAATGCACAGTGTAGTACATAGTATATGAGTGAGTTGCACTGAAAAACTTAGAATTTACTGAAAAACCCGCATTAGACGAAATGAACAGTGTAGTACATCGTATATGAGTGAGTTTCACTGAAAAACTTAGAATTTACTGAAAAACCCGCATTAGACGAAATGCACAGTGTAGTACATAGTATATGAGTGAGTTGCACTGAAAAACTTAGAATTTACTGAAAAACCCGCATTAGACGAAATGCACAGTGTAGTACATTGTATATGAGTGAGTTGCACTGAAAAACTTAGAATTTACTGAAAAACCCGCATTAGACGAAATGCACAGTGTAGTACATTGTATATGAGTGAGTTGTACTGAAAAACTTAGAATTTACTGAAAAAACCCGCATTAGACGAAATGCACAGTGTAGTACATAGTATATGAGTGATTTGCACTGAAAAACTTAGAATTTACTGAAAAACCCGCATTAGACGAAATGCACAGTGTAGTACATTGTATATGAGTGAATTGCACTGAAAAACTTAGAATTTACTGAAAAACCCGCATTAGACGAAATGCACAGTGTAGTACATTGTATATGAGTGAGTTGCACTGAAAAACTTAGAATTTACTGAAAAACCCGGTATTAGACGAAATGCACAGTGTAGTACATTGTATATGAGTGAGTTGCACTGAAAAATTTAGAATTTACTGAAAAACCCGCATTAGACGAAATGCACAGTGTAGTACATTGTATATGAGTGAGTTGCACTGAAAAACTTAGAATTTACTGAAAAACCCGCATTAGACGAAATCCACAGTGTAGTACATTGTATATGAGTGAGTTGCACTGAAAAACTTAGAATTTACTGAAAAAACCCGCATTAGACGAAATGCACAGTGTAGTACATTGTATATGAATGAGTTGCACTGAAAAACTTAGAATTTACTGAAAAACCCGCATTAGACGAAATGTACAGTGTAGTACATAGTATATGAGTGAGTTGCACTGAAAAACTTAGAATTTACTGAAAAACCCGCATTAGACGAAATGCACAGTGTAGTACATTGTATATGAGTGAGTTGCACTGAAAAACTTAAAATTTACTGAAAAACCCGCATTAGACGAAATGCACAGTGAGAGTACATTGTATATGAGTGAGTTGCACGGAAAAACTTAGAATTTACTGAAAAACCCGCATTAGGCGAAATGCACAGTGTAGTACATTGTATATGAGTGAGTTGCACTGAAAAACTTAGAATTTACTGAAAAACCCGCATTAGACGAAATGCACAGTGTAGTACATTGTATATGAGTGAGTTGCACTGAAAAACTTAGAATTTACTGAAAAACCCGCATTAGACGAAATGCACAGTGTAGTACATTGTATATGAGTGAGTTGCACTGAAAAACTTAGAATTTACTGAAAAACCCGCATTAGACGAAATGCACAGTGTAGTACATTGTATATGAGTGAGTTGCACTGCAAAACTTAGAATTTACTGAAAAACCCGCATTAGACGAAATGTACAGTGTAGTACATTGAATATGAGTGCGTTGCACTGAAAAACTTAGAATTTACTGAAAAACCCGCATTAGACGAAATGCACAGTGTAGTACATTGTATATGAGTGAGTTGCACTGAAAAACTTAGAATTTACTGAAATACCCGCATTAGACGAAATGCACAGTGTAGTACATTGTATATGAGTGAGTTGCACTGAAAAACTTAGAATTTACTGAAAAACCCGCATTAGACGAAATGCACAGTGTAGTACATTGTATATGAGTGAGTTGCACTGAAAAACTTAGAATTTACTGAAAAACCCGCATTAGACGAAATGCACAGTGTAGTACATTGTATATGAGTGAGTTGCACTGAAAAACTTAGAATTTACTGAAAAACCCGCATTAGACGAAATTTACAGTTTAGTACATTGTATGTGAGTGAGTTGCACTGAAAAATTTAGAATTTACTGAAAAACCCGCATTAGACGAAATGCACAGTGTAGTACATTGTATATGAGTGAGTTGCACTGAAAAACATAGAATTTACTGAAAAACCCGCATTAGACGAAATGCACAGTGTAGTACATTGTATA
Source organism: Mus caroli (assembly GCF_978045245.1). Taxonomy (NCBI): domain Eukaryota; kingdom Metazoa; phylum Chordata; class Mammalia; order Rodentia; family Muridae; genus Mus; species Mus caroli. The sequence goes on from NW_028227340.1 coordinate 115,829, forward strand.
AGAGTGAGTTGCACTGAAAAACTTAGAATTTACTGAAAAACCCGCATTAGCCGAAATGTACAGTGTAGTACATAGTATATGAGTGAGTTGCACTGAAAAACTTAGAATTTACTGAAAAACCCGCATTAGACGAAATGCACAGTGTAGTACATTGTATATGAGTGAGTTGCACTGAAAAACTTAGAATTTACTGAAAAACCCGCATTAGACGAAATGCACAGTGTAGTACATTGTATATGAGTGAGTTGCACTGAAAAACTTAGAATTTACTGAAAAACCCGCATTAGACGAAATGCACAGTGTAGTACAATAGTATATGAGTGAGTTGCATTGAAAAACTTAGAATTTACTGAAAAACCCGCATTAGACGAAATGCACAGTGTAGTACATTGTATATGAGTGAGTTGCACTGCAAAACTTAGAATTTACTGAAAAACCCGCATTAGACGAAATGTACAGTGTAGTACATTGAATATGAGTGCGTTGCACTGAAAAACTTAGAATTTACTGAAAAACCCGCATTAGACGAAATGCACAGTGTAGTACATTGTATATGAGTGAGTTGCACTGAAAAACTTAGAATTTACTGAAATACCCGCATTAGACGAAATGCACAGTGTAGTACATTGTATATGAGTGAGTTGCACTGAAAAACTTAGAATTTACTGAAAAACCCGCATTAGACGAAATGCACAGTGTAGTACATTGTATATGAGTGAGTTGCACTGAAAAACTTAGAATTTACTGAAAAACCCGCATTAGACGAAATGCACAGTGTAGTACATTGTATATGAGTGAGTTGCACTGAAAAACTTAGAATTTACTGAAAAACCCGCATTAGACGAAATTTACAGTTTAGTACATTGTATGTGAGTGAGTTGCACTGAAAAATTTAGAATTTACTGAAAAACCCGCATTAGACGAAATGCACAGTGTAGTACATTGTATATGAGTGAGTTGCACTGAAAAACATAGAATTTACTGAAAAACCCGCATTAGACGAAATGCACAGTGTAGTACATTGTATAAGAGTGAGTTGCACTGAAAAACTTAGAATTTACTGAAAAACCCGCATTAGCCGAAATGTACAGTGTAGTACATAGTATATGAGTGAGTTGCACTGAAAAACTTAGAATTTACTGAAAAACCCGCATTAGACGAAATGCACAGTGTAGTACATAGTATATGAGTGATTTGCACTGAAAAACTTAGAATTTACTGAAAAACCCGCATTAGACGAAATGCACAGTGTAGTACATTGTATATGAGTGAATTGCACTGAAAAACTTAGAATTTACTGAAAAACCCGCATTAGACGAAATGCACAGTGTAGTACATTGTATATGAGTGAGTTGCACTGAAAAACTTAGAATTTACTGAAAAACCCGTATTAGACGAAATGCACAGTGTAGTACATTGTATATGAGTGAGTTGCACTGAAAAACTTAGAATTTACTGAAAAACCCGCATTAGACGAAATGCACAGTGTAGTACATTGTATATGAGTGAGTTGCACTGAAAAACTTAGAATTTACTGAAAAACCCGCATTAGACGAAATCCACAGTGTAGTACATTGTATATGAGTGAGTTGCACTGAAAAACTTAGAATTTACTGAAAAACCCGCATTAGACGAAATGCACAGTGTAGTACATTGTATATGAATGAGTTGCACTGAAAAACTTAGAATTTACTGAAAAACCCGCATTAGACGAAATGTACAGTGTAGTACATAGTATATGAGTGAGTTGCACTGAAAAACTTAGAATTTACTGAAAAACCCGCATTAGACGAAATGCACAGTGTAGTACATTGTATATGAGTGAGTTGCACTGAAAAACTTAAAATTTACTGAAAAACCCGCATTAGACGAAATGCACAGTGAGAGTACATTGTATATGAGTGAGTTGCACGGAAAAACTTAGAATTTACTGAAAAACCCGCATTAGACGAAATGCACAGTGTAGTACATTGTATATGAGTGAGATGCACTGAAAAACTTAGAATTTACTGAAAAACCCGCATTAGACGAAATGCACAGTGTAGTACATTGTATATGAGTGAGTTGCACTGAAAAACTTAGAATTTACTGAAAAACCCGCATTAGACGAAATGCACAGTGTAGTACATTGTATATGAGTGAGTTGCACTGAAAAACTTAGAATTTACTGAAAAACCCGCATTAGACGAAATGCACAGTGTAGTACATTGTATATGAGTGAGTTGCACTGCAAAACTTAGAATTTACTGAAAAACCCGCATTAGACGAAATGTACAGTGTAGTACATTGAATATGAGTGCGTTGCACTGAAAAACTTAGAATTTACTGAAAAACCCGCATTAGACGAAATGCACAGTGTAGTACATTGTATATGAGTGAGTTGCACTGAAAAACTTAGAATTTACTGAAATACCCGCATTAGACGAAATGCACAGTGTAGTACATTGTATATGAGTGAGTTGCACTGAAAAACTTAGAATTTACTGAAAAACCCCCATTAGACGAAATGCACAGTGTAGTACATTGTATATGAGTGAGTTTCACTGAAAAACTTAGAATTTACTGAAAAACCCGCATTAGACGAAATGCACAGTGTAGTACATTGTATATGAGTGAGTTGCACTGAAAAACTTAGAATTTACTGAAAAACCCGCAGTAGGCGAAATGCACAGTGTAGTACATTGTATATGAGTGAGTTGCACTGAAAAACTTAGAATTTACTGAAAAACCCGCATTAGACGAAATGCACAGTGTAGTACATTGTATATGAGTGAGTTGCAGTGAAAAACTTAGAATTTACTGAAAAACCCGCATTAGACGAAATGCACAGTGTAGTACATTGTATATGAGTGAGTTGCACTGAAAAACTTAGAATTTACTGAAAAACCCGCATTAGGCGAAATGCACAGTGTAGTACATTGTATATGAGTGAGTTTCACTGAAAAACTTAGAATTTACTGAAAAACCCGCATTAGGCGAAATGCACAGTGTAGTACATTGTATATGAGTGAGTTGCACTGAAAAACTTAGAATTTACTGAAAAACCCGCATTAGACGAAATGCACAGTGTAGTACATTGTATATGAGTGAGTTGCACTGAAAAACTTAGAATTTACTGAAAAACCCGCATTAGACGAAATGCACAGTGTAGTACATTGTATATGAGTGAGTTGCACTGAAAAACTTAGAATTTACTGAAAAACCCGCATTAGACGAAATGCACAGTGTAGTACATTGTATATGAGTGAGTTGCACTGAAAAACTTAGAATTTACTGAAAAACCCGCATTAGCCGAAATGTACAGTGTAGTACATTGTATATGAGTGAGTTGCACTGAAAAACTTAGAATTTACTGAAAAACCCCCATTAGACGAAATGCACAGTGTAGTACATAGTATATGAGTGATTTGCACTGAAAAACTTAGAATTTACTGAAAAACCCGCATTAGACGAAATGCACAGTGTAGTACATTGTATATGAGTGAATTGCACTGAAAAACTTAGAATTTACTGAAAAACCCGCATTAGACGAAATGCACAGTGTAGTACATTGTATATGAGTGAGTTGCACTGAAAAACTTAGAATTTACTGAAAAACCCGTATTAGACGAAATGCACAGTGTAGTACATTGTATATGAGTGAGTTGCACTGAAAAACTTAGAATTTACTGAAAAACCCGCATTAGACGAAATGCACAGTGTAGTACATTGTATATGAGTGAGTTGCACTGAAAAACTTAGAATTTACTGAAAAACCCGCATTAGACGAAATGCACAGTGTAGTACATTGTATATGAGTGAGTTGCACTGAAAAACTTAGAATTTACTGAAATACCCGCATTAGACGAAATGCACAGTGTAGTACATTGTATATGAGTGAGTTGCACTGAAAAACTTAGAATTTACTGAAAAACCCGCATTAGACGAAATGCACAGTGTAGTACATTGTATATGAGTGAGTTTCACTGAAAAACTTAGAATTTACTGAAAAACCCGCATTAGACGAAATGCACAGTGTAGTACATAGTATATGAGTGAGTTGCACTGAAAAACTTAGAATTTACTGAAAAACCCGCATTAGACGAAATGCACAGTGTAGTACATTGTATATGAGTGAGTTGCACTGAAAAACTTAGAATTTACTGAAAAACCCGCATTAGACGAAATGCACAGTGTAGTACATTGTATATGAGTGAGTTGCACTGAAAAATTTAGAATTTACTGAAAAACCCGCATTAGACGAAATGCACAGTGTAGTACATTGTATATGAGTGAGTTGCACTGAAAAACTTAGAATTTACTGAAAAACCCGCATTAGACGAAATCCACAGTGTAGTACATTGTATATGAGTGAGTTGCACTGAAAAACTTAGAATTTACTGAAAAACCCGCATTAGACGAAATGCACAGTGTAGTACATTGTATATGAATGAGTTGCACTGAAAAACTTAGAATTTACTGAAAAACCCGCATTAGACGAAATGTACAGTGTAGTACATAGTATATGAGTGAGTTGCACTGAAAAACTTAGAATTTACTGAAAAACCCCCATTAGACGAAATGCACAGTGTAGTACATTGTATATGAGTGAGTTGCACTGAAAAACTTAAAATTTACTGAAAAACCCGCATTAGACGAAATGCACAGTGAGAGTACATTGTATATGAGTGAGTTGCACGGAAAAACTTAGAATTTACTGAAAAACCCGCATTAGACGAAATGCACAGTGTAGTACATTGTATATGAGTGAGATGCACTGAAAAACTTAGAATTTACTGAAAAACCCGCATTAGACGAAATGCACAGTGTAGTACATTGTATATGAGTGAGTTGCACTGAAAAACTTAGAATTTACTGAAAAACCCGCATTAGACGAAATGCACAGTGTAGTACATTGTATATGAGTGAGTTGCACTGAAAAACTTAGAATTTACTGAAAAACCCGCATTAGACGAAATGCACAGTGTAGTACATTGTATATGAGTGAGTTGCACTGCAAAACTTAGAATTTACTGAAAAACCCGCATTAGACGAAATGTACAGTGTAGTACATTGAATATGAGTGCGTTGCACTGAAAAACTTAGAATTTACTGAAAAACCCGCATTAGACGAAATGCACAGTGTAGTACATTGTATATGAGTGAGTTGCACTGAAAAACTTAGAATTTACTGAAATACCCGCATTAGACGAAATGCACAGTGTAGTACATTGTATATGAGTGAGTTGCACTGAAAAACTTAGAATTTACTGAAAAACCCGCATTAGACGAAATGCACAGTGTAGTACATTGTATATGAGTGAGTTGCACTGAAAAACTTAGAATTTACTGAAAAACCCGCATTAGACGAAATGCACAGTGTAGTACATTGTATATGAGTGAGTTGCACTGAAAAACTTAGAATTTACTGAAAAACCCGCATTAGACGAAATGCACAGTTTAGTACATTGTATGTGAGTGAGTTGCACTGAAAAATTTAGAATTTACTGAAAAACCCGCATTAGACGAAATGCACATTGTAGTACATTGTATATGAGTGAGTTGCACTGAAAAACATAGAATTTACTGAAAAACCCGCATTAGACGAAATGCACAGTGTAGTACATTGTATAAGAGTGAGTTGCACTGAAAAACTTAGAATTTACTGAAAAACCCGCATTAGCCGAAATGTACCGTGTAGTACATAGTATATGAGTGAGTTGCACTGAAAAACTTAGAATTTACTGAAAAACCCGCATTAGACGAAATGCACAGTGTAGTACATAGTATATGAGTGATTTGCACTGAAAAACTTAGAATTTACTGAAAAACCCGCATTAGACGAAATGCACAGTGTAGTACATTGTATATGAGTGAGTTGCACTGAAAAACTTAGAATTTACTGAAAAACCCGCATTAGACGAAATGCACAGTGTAGTACATTGTATATGAGTGAGTTGCACTGAAAAACTTAGAATTTACTGAAAAACCCGCATTAGACGAAATGCACAGTGTAGTACATTGTATATGAGTGAGTTGCACTGAAAAACTTAGAATTTACTGAAAAACCCGCATTAGACGAAATTTACAGTTTAGTACATTGTATGTGAGTGAGTTGCACTGAAAAATTTAGAATTTACTGAAAAACCCGCATTAGACGAAATGCACAGTGTAGTACATTGTATATGAGTGAGTTGCACTGAAAAACATAGAATTTACTGAAAAACCCGCATTAGACGAAATGCACAGTGTAGTACATTGTATAAGAGTGAGTTGCACTGAAAAACTTAGAATTTACTGAAAAACCCGCATTAGCCGAAATGTACAGTGTAGTACATAGTATATGAGTGAGTTGCACTGAAAAACTTAGAATTTACTGAAAAACCCTCATTAGACGAAATGCACAGTGTAGTACATAGTATATGAGTGATTTGCACTGAAAAACTTAGAATTTACTGAAAAACCCGCATTAGACGAAATGCACAGTGTAGTACATTGTATATGAGTGAATTGCACTGAAAAACTTAGAATTTACTGAAAAACCCGCATTAGACGAAATGCACAGTGTAGTACATTGTATATGAGTGAGTTGCACTGAAAAACTTAGAATTTACTGAAAAACCCATATTAGACGAAATGCACAGTGTAGTACATTGTATATGAGTGAGTTGCACTGAAAAACTTAGAATTTACTGAAAAACCCGCATTAGACGAAATGCACAGTGTAGTACATTGTATATGAGTGAGTTGCACTGAAAAACTTAGAATTTACTGAAAAACCCGCATTAGACGAAATCCACAGTGTAGTACATTGTATATGAGTGAGTTGCACTGAAAAACTTAGAATTTACTGAAAAACCCGCATTAGACGAAATGCACAGTGTAGTACATTGTATATGAATGAGTTGCACTGAAAAACTTAGAATTTACTGAAAAACCCGCATTAGACGAAATGTACAGTGTAGTACATAGTATATGAGTGAGTTGCACTGAAAAACTTAGAATTTACTGAAAAACCCGCATTAGACGAAATGCACAGTGTAGTACATTGTATATGAGTGAGTTGCACTGAAAAACTTAAAATTTACTGAAAAACCCGCATTAGACGAAATGCACAGTGAGAGTACATTGTATATGAGTGAGTTGCACGGAAAAACTTAGAATTTACTGAAAAACCCGCATTAGACGAAATGCACAGTGTAGTACATTGTATATGAGTGAGATGCACTGAAAAACTTAGAATTTACTGAAAAACCCGCATTAGACGAAATGCACAGTGTAGTACATTGTATATGAGTGAGTTGCACTGAAAAACTTAGAATTTACTGAAAAACCCGCATTAGACGAAATGCACAGTGTAGTACATTGTATATGAGTGAGTTGCACTGAAAAACTTAGAATTTACTGAAAAACCCGCATTAGACGAAATGCACAGTGTAGTACATTGTATATGAGTGAGTTGCACTGCAAAACTTAGAATTTACTGAAAAACCCGCATTAGACGAAATGTACAGTGTAGTACATTGAATATGAGTGCGTTGCACTGAAAAACTTAGAATTTACTGAAAAACCCGCATTAGACGAAATGCACAGTGTAGTACATTGTATATGAGTGAGTTGCACTGAAAAACTTAGAATTTACTGAAATACCCGCATTAGACGAAATGCACAGTGTAGTACATTGTATATGAGTGAGTTGCACTGAAAAACTTAGAATTTACTGAAAAACCCCCATTAGACGAAATGCACAGTGTAGTACATTGTATATGAGTGAGTTTCACTGAAAAACTTAGAATTTACTGAAAAACCCGCATTAGACGAAATGCACAGTGTAGTACATTGTATATGAGTGAGTTGCACTGAAAAACTTAGAATTTACTGAAAAACCCGCAGTAGGCGAAATGCACAGTGTAGTACATTGTATATGAGTGAGTTGCACTGAAAAACTTAGAATTTACTGAAAAACCCGCATTAGACGAAATGCACAGTGTAGTACATTGTATATGAGTGAGTTGCAGTGAAAAACTTAGAATTTACTGAAAAACCCGCATTAGACGAAATGCACAGTGTAGTACATTGTATATGAGTGAGTTGCACTGAAAAACTTAGAATTTACTGAAAAACCCGCATTAGGCGAAATGCACAGTGTAGTACATTGTATATGAGTGAGTTTCACTGAAAAACTTAGAATTTACTGAAAAACCCGCATTAGGCGAAATGCACAGTGTAGTACATTGTATATGAGTGAGTTGCACTGAAAAACTTAGAATTTACTGAAAAACCCGCATTAGACGAAATGCACAGTGTAGTACATTGTATATGAGTGAGTTGCACTGAAAAACTTAGAATTTACTGAAAAACCCGCATTAGACGAAATGCACAGTGTAGTACATTGTATATGAGTGAGTTGCACTGAAAAACTTAGAATTTACTGAAAAACCCGCATTAGACGAAATGCACAGTGTAGTACATTGTATATGAGTGAGTTGCACTGAAAAACTTAGAATTTACTGAAAAACCCGCATTAGACGAAATGCACAGTTTAGTACATTGTATGTGAGTGAGTTGCACTGAAAAATTTAGAATTTACTGAAAAACCCGCATTAGACGAAATGCACAGTGTAGTACATTGTATATGAGTGAGTTGCACTGAAAAACATAGAATTTACTGAAAAACCCGCATTAGACGAAATGCACAGTGTAGTACATTGTATAAGAGTGAGTTGCACTGAAAAACTTAGAATTTACTGAAAAACCCGCATTAGCCGAAATGTACAGTGTAGTACATAGTATATGAGTGAGTTGCACTGAAAAACTTAGAATTTACTGAAAAACCCGCATTAGACGAAATGCACAGTGTAGTACATAGTATATGAGTGATTTGCACTGAAAAACTTAGAATTTACTGAAAAACCCGCATTAGACGAAATGCACAGTGTAGTACATAGTATATGAGTGAGTTGCACTGAAAAACTTAGAATTTACTGAAAAACCCGCATTAGACGAAATGCACAGTGTAGTACATTGTATATGAGTGAGTTGCACTGAAAAACTTAGAATTTACTGAAAAACCCGCATTAGACGAAATGCACAGTGTAGTACATTGTATATGAGTGAGTTGCACTGAAAAACTTAGAATTTACTGAAAAACCCGCATTAGACGAAATGCACAGTGTAGTACATAGTATATGAGTGAGTTGCACTGAAAAACTTAGAATTTACTGAAAAACCCGCATTAGACGAAATGCACAGTGTAGTACATTGTATATGAGTGAATTGCACTGAAAAACTTAGAATTTACTGAAAAACCCGCATTAGACGAAATGCACAGTGTAGTACATTGTATATGAGTGAGTTGCACTGAAAAACTTAGAATTTACTGAAAAACCCGTATTAGACGAAATGCACAGTGTAGTACATTGTATATGAGTGAGTTGCACTGAAAAATTTAGAATTTACTGAAAAACCCGCATTAGACGAAATGCACAGTGTAGTACATTGTATATGAGTGAGTTGCACTGAAAAACTTAGAATTTACTGAAAAACCCGCATTAGACGAAATCCACAGTGTAGTACATTGTATATGAGTGAGTTGCACTGAAAAACTTAGAATTTACTGAAAAACCCGCATTAGACGAAATGCACAGTGTAGTACATTGTATATGAATGAGTTGCACTGAAAAACTTAGAATTTACTGAAAAACCCGCATTAGACGAAATGTACAGTGTAGTACATAGTATATGAGTGAGTTGCACTGAAAAACTTAGAATTTACTGAAAAACCCGCATTAGACGAAATGCACAGTGTAGTACATTGTATATGAGTGAGTTGCACTGAAAAACTTAAAATTTACTGAAAAACCCGCATTAGACGAAATGCACAGTGAGAGTACATTGTATATGAGTGAGTTGCACGGAAAAACTTAGAATTTACTGAAAAACCCGCATTAGACGAAATGCACAGTGTAGTACATTGTATATGAGTGAGATGCACTGAAAAACTTAGAATTTACTGAAAAACCCGCATTAGACGAAATGCACAGTGTAGTACATTGTATATGAGTGAGTTGCACTGAAAAACTTAGAATTAACTGAAAAACCCGCATTAGACGAAATGCACAGTGTAGTACATTGTATATGAGTGAGTTGCACTGAAAAACTTAGAATTTACTGAAAAACCCGCATTAGACGAAATGCACAGTGTAGTACATTGTATATGAGTGAGTTGCACTGCAAAACTTAGAATTTACTGAAAAACCCGCATTAGACGAAATGTACAGTGTAGTACATTGAATATGAGTGCGTTGCACTGAAAAACTTAGAATTTACTGAAAAACCCGCATTAGACGAAATGCACAGTGTAGTACATTGTATATGAGTGAGTTGCACTGAAAAACTTAGAATTTACTGAAATACCCGCATTAGACGAAATGCACAGTGTAGTACATTGTATATGAGTGAGTTGCACTGAAAAACTTAGAATTTACTGAAAAACCCGCATTAGACGAAATGCACAGTGTAGTACATTGTATATGAGTGAGTTGCACTGAAAAACTTAGAATTTACTGAAAAACCCGCATTAGACGAAATGCACAGTGTAGTACATTGTATATGAGTGAGTTGCACTGAAAAACTTAGAATTTACTGAAAAACCCGCATTAGACGAAATGCACAGTTTAGTACATTGTATGTGAGTGAGTTGCACTGAAAAATTTAGAATTTACTGAAAAACCCGCATTAGACGAAATGCACATTGTAGTACATTGTATATGAGTGAGTTGCACTGAAAAACATAGAATTTACTGAAAAACCCGCATTAGACGAAATGCACAGTGTAGTACATTGTATAAGAGTTAGTTGCACTGAAAAACTTAGAATTTACTGAAAAACCCGCATTAGCCGATATGTACCGTGTAGTACATAGTATATGAGTGAGTTGCACTGAAAAACTTAGAATTTACTGAAAAACCCGCATTAGACGAAATGCACAGTGTAGTACATAGTATATGAGTGATTTGCACTGAAAAACTTAGAATTTACTGAAAAACCCGCATTAGACGAAATGCACAGTGTAGTACATTGTATATGAGTGAGTTGCACTGAAAAACTTAGAATTTACTGAAATACCCGCATTAGACGAAATGCACAGTGTAGTACATTGTATATGAGTGAGTTGCACTGAAAAACTTAGAATTTACTGAAAAACCCGCATTAGACGAAATGCACAGTGTAGTACATTGTATATGAGTGAGTTGCACTGAAAAACTTAGAATTTACTGAAAAACCCGCATTAGACGAAATGCACAGTGTAGTACATTGTATATGAGTGAGTTGCACTGAAAAACTTAGAATTTACTGAAAAACCCGCATTAGACGAAATGCACAGTTTAGTACATTGTATGTGAGTGAGTTGCACTGAAAAATTTAGAATTTACTGAAAAACCCGCATTAGACGAAATGCACAGTGTAGTACATTGTATATGAGTGAGTTGCACTGAAAAACATAGAATTTACTGAAAAACCCGCATTAGACGAAATGCACAGTGTAGTACATTGTATAAGAGTGAGTTGCACTGAAAAACTTAGAATTTACTGAAAAACCCGCATTAGCCGAAATGTACAGTGTAGTACATAGTATATGAGTGAGTTGCACTGAAAAACTTAGAATTTACTGAAAAACCCGCATTAGACGAAATGCACAGTGTAGTACATAGTATATGAGTGATTTGCACTGAAAAACTTAGAATTTACTGAAAAACCCGCATTAGACGAAATGCACAGTGTAGTACATTGTATATGAGTGAATTGCACTGAAAAACTTAGAATTTACTGAAAAACCCGCATTAGACGAAATGCACAGTGTAGTACATTGTATATGAGTGAGTTGCACTGAAAAACTTAGAATTTACTGAAAAACCCGTATTAGACGAAATGCACAGTGTAGTACATTGTATATGAGTGAGTTGCACTGAAAAACTTAGAATTTACTGAAAAACCCGCATTAGACGAAATGCACAGTGTAGTACATTGTATATGAGTGAGTTGCACTGAAAAACTTAGAATTTACTGAAAAACCCGCATTAGACGAAATCCACAGTGTAGTACATTGTATATGAGTGAGTTGCACTGAAAAACTTAGAATTTACTGAAAAACCCGCATTAGACGAAATGCACAGTGTAGTACATTGTATATGAAAGAGTTGCACTGAAAAACTTAGAATTTACTGAAAAACCCGCATTAGACGAAATGTACAGTGTAGTACATAGTATATGAGTGAGTTGCACTGAAAAACTTAGAATTTACTGAAAAACCCGCATTAGACGAAATGCACAGTGTAGTACATTGTATATGAGTGAGTTGCACTGAAAAACTTAAAATTTACTGAAAAACCCGCATTAGACGAAATGCACAGTGAGAGTACATTGTATATGAGTGAGTTGCACGGAAAAACTTAGAATTTACTGAAAAACCCGCATTAGACGAAATGCACAGTGTAGTACATTGTATATGAGTGAGATGCACTGAAAAACTTAGAATTTACTGAAAAACCCGCATTAGACGAAATGCACAGTGTAGTACATTGTATATGAGTGAGTTGCACTGAAAAACTTAGAATTTACTGAAAAACCCGCATTAGACGAAATGCACAGTGTAGTACATTGTATATGAGTGAGTTGCACTGAAAAACTTAGAATTTACTGAAAAACCCGCATTAGACGAAATGCACAGTGTAGTACATTGTATATGAGTGAGTTGCACTGCAAAACTTAGAATTTACTGAAAAACCCGCATTAGACGAAATGTACAGTGTAGCACATTGAATATGAGTGCGTTGCACTGAAAAACTTAGAATTTACTGAAAAAACCCGCATTAGACGAAATGCACAGTGTAGTACATTGTATATGAGTGAGTTGCACTGAAAAACTTAGAATTTACTGAAATACCCGCATTAGACGAAATGCACAGTGTAGTACATTGTATATGAGTGAGTTGCACTGAAAAACATAGAATTTACTGAAAAACCCCCATTAGACGAAATGCACAGTGTAGTACATTGTATATGAGTGAGTTTCACTGAAAAACTTAGAATTTACTGAAAAACCCGCATTAGACGAAATGCACAGTGTAGTACATAGTATATGAGTGAGTTGCACTGAAAAACTTAGAATTTACTGAAAAACCCGCATTAGACGAAATGCACAGTGTAGTACATTGTATATGAGTGAGTTGCACTGAAAAACTTAGAATTTACTGAAAAACCCGCATTAGACGAAATGCACAGTGTAGTACATTGTATATGAGTGAGTTGCACTGAAAAACTTAGAATTTACTGAAAAACCCGCATTAGACGAAATGCACAGTGTAGTACATTGTATATGAGTGAGTTGCACTGAAAAACTTAGAATTTACTGAAAAACCCGCATTAGACGAAATGCACAGTGTAGTACATTGTATATGAGTGAGTTGCACTGAAAAACTTAGAATTTACTGAAAAACACGCATTAGACGAAATGCACAGTGAGAGTACATTGTATATGAGTGAGTTGCACGGAAAAACTTAGAATTTACTGAAAAACCCGCATTAGACGAAATGCACAGTGTAGTACATTGTATATGAGTGAGATGCACTGAAAAACTTAGAATTTACTGAAAAACCCGCATTAGACGAAATGCACAGTGTAGTACATTGTATATGAGTGAGTTGCACTGAAAAACTTAGAATTTACTGAAAAACCCGCATTAGACGAAATGCACAGTGTAGTACCTTGTATATGAGTGAGTTGCACTGAAAAACTTAGAATTTACTGAAAAACCCGCATTAGACGAAATGCACAGTGTAGTACATTGTATATGAGTGAGTTGCACTGAAAAACTTAGAATTTACTGAAAAACCCGCATTAGATGAAATGCACAGTGTAGTACATTGAATATGAGTGCGTTGCACTGAAAAACTTAGAATTTACTGAAAAACCCGCATTAGACGAAATGCACAGTGTAGTACATTGTATATGAGTGAGTTGCACTGAAAAACTTAGAATTTATTGAAAAACCCGCATTAGACGAAATGCACAGTGTAGTACATTGTATATGAGTGAGTTGCACTGAAAAACTTAGAATTTACTGAAAAACCCGCATTAGACGAAATGCACAGTGTAGTACATTGTATATGAGTGAGTTGCACTGAAAAACTTAGAATTTACTGAAATACCCGCATTAGACGAAATGCACAGTGTAGTACATTGTATATGAGTGAGTTGCACTGAAAAACTTAGAATTTACTGAAAAACCCGCATTAGATGAAATGCACAGTGTAGTACATTGTATATGAGTGAGTTGCACTGAAAAACTTAGAATTTACTGAAAAACCCGCATTAGACGAAATGCACAGTGTAGTACATTGTATATGAGTGAGTTGCACTGAAAAACTTAGAATTTACTGAAAAACCCGCATTAGACGAAATGCACAGTGTAGTACATTGTATATGAGTGAGTTGCACTGAAAAACTTAGAATTTACTGAAAAACCCGCATTAGAAGAAATGCACAGTGTAGTACATTGAATATGAGTGCGTTGCACTGAAAAACTTAGAATTTACTGAAAAACCCGCATTAGACGAAATGCACAGTGTAGTACATTGTATCTGAGTGAGTTGCACTGAAAAACTTAGAATTTACTGAAATACCCGCATTAGACGAAATGCACAGTGTAGTACATTGTATATGAGTGAGTTGCACTGAAAAACTTAGAATTTACTGAAAAACCCGCATTAGACGAAATGCACAGTGTAGTACATTGTATATGAGTGAGTTGCACTGAAAAACTTAGAATTTACTGAAAAACCCGCATTAGACGAAATGCACAGTGTAGTACATTGTATATGAGTGAGTTGCACTGAAAAACTTAGAATTTACTGAAATACCCGCATTAGACGAAATGCACAGTGTAGTACATTGTATATGAATGAGTTGCACTGAAAAACTTAGAATTTACTGAAAAACCCGCATTAGACGAAATGCACAGTGTAGTACACTGTATATGAGTGAGTTGCACTGAAAAACTTAGAATTTACTGAAAAACCCGCATTAGACGAAATGCACAGTGTAGTACATTGTATATGAGTGAGTTGCACTGAAAAACTTAGAATTTACTGAAAAACCCGCATTAGACGAAATGCACAGTGTAGTACATTGTATATGAGTGAGTTGCACTGAAAAACTTAGAATTTACTGAAAAACCCGCATTAGACGAAATGCACAGTGTAGTACATTGTATATGAGTGAGTTGCACTGAAAAACTTAGAATTTACTGAAAAACCCGCATTAGACGAAATGCACAGTGTAGTACATTGTATATGAGTGAGATGCACTGAAAAACTTAGAATTTACTGAAAAACCCGCATTAGACGAAATGCACAGTGTAGTACATTGTATATGAGTGAGTTGCACTGAAAAGCTTAGAATTTACTGAAAAACCCGCATTAGACGAAATGCACAGTGTAGTACATTGACTATGAGTGCGTTGCACTGAAAAACTTAGAATTTACTGAAAAACCCGCATTAGACGAAATGCACAGTGTAGTACATTGTATATGAGTGAGTTGCACTGAAAAAATTAGAATTTACTGAAATACCGGCATTAGACGAAATGCACAGTGTAGTACATTGTATATGAGTGAGTTGCACTGAAAAACTTAGAATTTACTGAAAAACCCGCATTAGAGGAAATGCACAGTGTAGTACATTGAATATGAGTGAGTTGCACTGAAAAACTTAGAATTTACTGAAAAACCCGCATTAGACGAAATGCACAGTGTAGTACATTGTATATGAGTGAGTTGCACTGAAAAACTTAGAATTTACTGAAATACCCGCATTAGACGAAATGCACAGTGTAGTACATTGTATATGAGTGAGTTGCACTGAAAAACTTAGAATTTACTGAAAAACCCGCATTAGACGAAATGCACAGTGTAGTACATTGTATATGAGTGAGTTGCACTGAAAAACTTAGAATTTACTGAAAAACCCGCATTAGACGAAATGCACAGTGTAGTACATTGTATATGAGTGAGGTGCACTGAAAAACTTAGAATTTACTGAAATACCCGCATTAGACGAAATGCACAGTGTAGTACATTGTATATGAGTGAGTTGCACTGAAAAACTTAGAATTTACTGAAAAACCCGCATTAGACGAAATGCACAGTGTAGTACATTGTATATGAGTGAGTTGCACTGAAAAACTTAGAATTTACTGAAAAACCCGCATTAGACGAAATGCACAGTGTAGTACATTGTATATGAGTGAGTTGCACTGAAAAACTTAGAATTTACTGAAAAACCCGCATTAGACGAAATGCACAGTGTAGTCCATTGTATATGAGTGAGTTGCACTGAAAAACTTAGAATTTACTGAAAAACCCGCATTAGACGAAATGCACAGTGTAGTACATTGTATATGAGTGAGTTGCACTGAAAAACTTAGAATTTACTGAAATACCCGCATTAGACGAAATGCACAGTGTAGTACATTGTATATGAGTGAGTTGCACTGAAAAACTTAGAATTTACTGAAAAACCCGCATTAGACGAAATGCACAGTGTAGTACATTGTATATGAGTGAGTTGCACTGAAAAACTTAGAATTTACTGAAAAACCCGCATTAGACGAAATGCACAGTGTAGTACATTGTATATGAGTGAGTTGCACTGAAAAACTTAGAATTTACTGAAAAACCCGCATTAGACGAAATGCACAGTGTAGTACATTGTATATGAGTGAGTTGCACTGAAAAACTTAGAATTTACTGAAATACCCGCATTAGACGAAATGCACAGTGTAGTACATTGTATATGAGTGAGTTGCACTGAAAAACTTAGAATTTACTGAAAAACCCGCATTAGACGAAATGCACAGTGTAGTACATTGTATATGAGTGAGTTGCACTGAAAAACTTAGAATTTACTGAAAAACCCGCATTAGACGAAATGCACAGTGTAGTACATTGTATATGAGTGAGTTGCACTGAAAAACTTAGAATTTACTGAAAAACCCGCATTAGACGAAATGCACAGTGTAGTACATTGTATATGAGTGAGTTGCACTGAAAAACTTAGAATTTACTGAAAAACCCGCATTAGAAGAAATGCACAGTGTAGTACATTGAATATGAGTGCGTTGCACTGAAAAACTTAGAATTTACTGAAAAACCCGCATTAGACGAAATGCACAGTGTAGTACATTGTATATGAGTGAGTTGCACTGAAAAACTTAGAATTTACTGAAATACCCGCATTAGACGAAATGCACACTGTAGTACATTGTATATGAGTGAGTTGCACTGAAAAACTTAGAATTTACTGAAAAACCCGCATTAGACGAAATGCACAGTGTAGTACATTGTATATGAGTGAGTTGCACTGAAAAACTTAGAATTTACTGAAAAACCCGCATTAGACGAAATGCACAGTGTAGTACATTGTATATGAGTGAGTTGCACTGAAAAACTTAGAATTTACTGAAAAACCCGCATTAGACGAAATGCACAGTGTAGTACATTGTATATGAGTGAGTTGCACTGAAAAACTTAGAATTTACTGAAAAACCCGCATTAGACGAAATGCACAGTGTAGTACATTGTATATGAGTGAGTTGCACTGAAAAACTTAGAATTTACTGAAAAACCCGCATTAGACGAAATGCACAGTGTAGTACATTGTATATGAGTGAGTTGCACTGAAAAACTTAGAATTTACTGAAAAACCCGCATTAGACGAAATGCACAGTGTAGTACATTGTATATGAGTGAGTTGCACTGAAAAACTTAGAATTTACTGAAATACCCGCATTAGACGAAATGCACAGTGTAGTACATTGTATATGAGTGAGTTGCACTGAAAAACTTAGAATTTACTGAAAAACCCGCATTAGACGAAATGCACAGTGTAGTACATTGTATATGAGTGAGTTGCACTGAAAAACTTAGAATTTACTGAAAAACCCGCATTAGACGAAATGCACAGTGTAGTACATTGTATATGAGTGAGTTGCACTGAAAAACTTAGAATTTACTGAAATACCCGCATTAGACGAAATGCACAGTGTAGTACATTGTATATGAGTGAGTTGCACTGAAAAACTTAGAATTTACTGAAAAACCCGCATTAGACGAAATGCACAGTGTAGTACATTGTATATGAGTGAGTTGCACTGAAAAACTTAGAATTTACTGAAAAACCCGCATTAGACGAAATGCACAGTGTAGTACATTGTATATGAGTGAGTTGCACTGAAAAACTTAGAATTTACTGAAAAACCCGCATTAGACGAAATGCACAGTGTAGTCCATTGTATATGAGTGAGTTGCACTGAAAAACTTAGAATTTACTGAAAAACCCGCATTAGACGAAATGCACAGTGTAGTACATTGTATATGAGTGAGTTGCACTGAAAAACTTAGAATTTACTGAAATACCCGCATTAGACGAAATGCACAGTGTAGTACATTGTATATGAGTGAGTTGCACTGAAAAACTTAGAATTTACTGAAAAACCCGCATTAGACGAAATGCACAGTGTAGTACATTGTATATGAGTGAGTTGCACTGAAAAACTTAGAATTTACTGAAAAACCCGCATTAGACGAAATGCACAGTGTAGTACATTGTATATGAGTGAGTTGCACTGAAAAACTTAGAATTTACTGAAAAACCCGCATTAGACGAAATGCACAGTGTAGTACATTGTATATGAGTGAGTTGCACTGAAAAACTTAGAATTTACTGAAATACCCGCATTAGACGAAATGCACAGTGTAGTACATTGTATATGAGTGAGTTGCACTGAAAAACTTAGAATTTACTGAAAAACCCGCATTAGAGGAAATGCACAGTGTAGTACATTGAATATGAGTGAGTTGCACTGAAAAACTTAGAATTTACTGAAAAACCCGCATTAGACGAAATGCACAGTGTAGTACATTGTATATGAGTGAGTTGCACTGAAAAACTTAGAATTTACTGAAATACCCGCATTAGACGAAATGCACAGTGTAGTACATTGTATATGAGTGAGTTGCACTGAAAAACTTAGAATTTACTGAAAAACCCGCATTAGACGAAATGCACAGTGTAGTACATTGTATATGAGTGAGTTGCACTGAAAAACTTAGAATTTACTGAAAAACCCGCATTAGACGAAATGCACAGTGTAGTACATTGTATATGAGTGAGTTGCACTGAAAAACTTAGAATTTACTGAAATACCCGCATTAGACGAAATGCACAGTGTAGTACATTGTATATGAGTGAGTTGCACTGAAAAACTTAGAATTTACTGAAAAACCCGCATTAGACGAAATGCACAGTGTAGTACATTGTATATGAGTGAGTTGCACTGAAAAACTTAGAATTTACTGAAAAACCCGCATTAGACGAAATGCACAGTGTAGTACATTGTATATGAGTGAGTTGCACTGAAAAACTTAGAATTTACTGAAAAACCCGCATTAGACGAAATGCACAGTGTAGTACATTGTATATGAGTGAGTTGCACTGAAAAACTTAGAATTTACTGAAAAACCCGCATTAGACGAAATGCACAGTGTAGTCCATTGTATATGAGTGAGTTGCACTGAAAAACTTAGAATTTACTGAAAAACCCGCATTAGACGAAATGCACAGTGTAGTACATTGTATATGAGTGAGTTGCACTGAAAAACTTAGAATTTACTGAAATACCCGCATTAGACGAAATGCACAGTGTAGTACATTGTATATGAGTGAGTTGCACTGAAAAACTTAGAATTTACTGAAAAACCCGCATTAGACGAAATGCACAGTGTAGTACATTGTATATGAGTGAGTTGCACTGAAAAACTTAGAATTTACTGAAAAAACCCGCATTAGACGAAATGCACAGTGTAGTACATTGTATATGAGTGAGTTGCACTGAAAAACTTAGAATTTACTGAAAAACCCGCATTAGACGAAATGCACAGTGTAGTACATTGTATATGAGTGAGTTGCACTGAAAAACTTAGAATTTACTGAAATACCCGCATTAGACGAAATGCACAGTGTAGTACATTGTATATGAGTGAGTTGCACTGAAAAACTTAGAATTTACTGAAAAACCCGCATTAGACGAAATGCACAGTGTAGTACATTGTATATGAGTGAGTTGCACTGAAAAACTTAGAATTTACTGAAAAACCCGCATTAGACGAAATGCACAGTGTAGTACATTGTATATGAGTGAGTTGCACTGAAAAACTTAGAATTTACTGAAAAACCCGCATTAGACGAAATGCACAGTGTAGTCCATTGTATATGAGTGAGTTGCACTGAAAAACTTAGAATTTACTGAAAAACCCGCATTAGACGAAATGCACAGTGTAGTACATTGTATATGAGTGAGTTGCACTGAAAAACTTAGAATTTACTGAAAAACCCGCATTAGACGAAATGCACAGTGTAGTACATTGTATATGAGTGAGTTGCACTGAAAAACTTAGAATTTACTGAAAAACCCGCATTAGATGAAATGCACAGTGTAGTACATTGTATATGAGTGAGTTGCACTGAAAAACTTCGAATTTACTGAAAAACCCGCATTAGACGAAATGCACAGTGTAGTACATTGTATATGAGTGAGTTGCACTGAAAAACTTAGAATTTACTGAAAAACCCGCATTAGATGAAATGCACAGTGTAGTACATTGTATATGAGTGAGTTGCACTGAAAAACTTCGAATTTACTGAAAAACCCGCATTAGACGAAATGCACAGTGTAGTACATAGTATATGAGTGAGTTGCACTGAAAAACTTAGAATTTACTGAAAAACCCGCATTAGACGAAATGCACAGTGTAGTGCATAGTATATGAGTGAGTTGCAGTGAAAAACTAGGAATTTACTGAAACACCCGCATTAGACGAAATGCACAGTGTAGTACATAGTATATGAGTGAGTTGCACTGAAAAACTTAAAATTTACTGAAAAACCGCATTAGACGAAATGCACAGTGTAGTACATAGTATATGAGTGAGTTGCACTGAAAAACTTAGAATTTACTGAAAAATCGCATTAGACGAAATGCACAGTGTAGTACATTGTATATGAGTGAGTTGCACTGAAAAAAAAAATTAGAATTTACTGAAAAACCCGCATTAGACGAAATGCACAGTGTAGTACATTGTATATGAGTGAGGTTGCACTGAAAAACTTAGAATTTACTGAAAAACCCGAATTAGACGAAATGCACAGTGTAGTACATTGTATATGAGTGAGTTGCACTGAAAAACTTAGAATTTACTGAAAAACCCGCATTAGACGAAATGCACAGTGTAGTACATTGTATATGAGTGAGTTGCACTGAAAAACTTAGAATTTACTGAAAAACCCGAATTAGACGAAATGCACAGTGTAGTACATTGTATATGAGTGAGTTGCACTGAAAAACTTAGAATTTACTGAAAAAACCCGCATTAGACGAAATGCACAGTGTAGTACATTGTATATGAGTGAGTTGCACTGAAAAACTTAGAATTTACTGAAAAACCCGCATTAGACGAAATGCACAGTGTAGTACATAGTATATGAGTGAGTTGCACTGAAAAACTTAGAATTTACTGGAAAACCCGCATTAGACGAAATGCACAGTGTAGTACATTGTATATGAGTGAGTTGCACTGAAAAACTTAGAATTTACTGAAAAACCCACATTAGACGAAATGCACAGTGTAGTCCATTGTATATGAGTGAGTTGCACTGAAAAACTTAGAATTTACTGAAAAACCCGCATTAGACGAAATGCACAGTGTAGTACATTGTATATGAGTGAGTTGCACTGAAAAACTTAGAATTTACTGAATACCCGCATTAGACGAAATGCACAGTGTAGTACATTGTATATGAGTGAGTTGCACTGAAAAACTTAGAATTTACTGAAAAACCCGCATTAGACGAAATGCACAGTGTAGTACATTGTATATGAGTGAGTTGCACTGAAAAACTTAGAATTTACTGAAAAACCCGCATTAGACGAAATGCACAGTGTAGTACATTGTATATGAGTGAGTTGCACTGAAAAACTTAGAATTTACTGAAAAACCCGCATTAGACGAAATGCACAGTGTAGTACATTGTATATGAGTGAGTTGCACTGAAAAACTTAGAATTTACTGAAATACCCGCATTAGACGAAATGCACAGTGTAGTACATTGTATATGAGTGAGTTGCACTGAAAAACTTAGAATTTACTGAAAAACCCGCATTAGACGAAATGCACAGTGTAGTACATTGTATATGAGTGAGTTGCACTGAAAAACTTAGAATTTACTGAAAAACCCGCATTAGACGAAATGCACAGTGTAGTACATTGTATATGAGTGAGTTGCACTGAAAAAACTTAGAATTTACTGAAAAACCCGCATTAGACGAAATGCACAGTGTAGGTCCATTGTATATGAGTGAGTTGCACTGAAAAACTTAGAATTTACTGAAAAACCCCGCATTAGACGAAATGCACAGTGTAGTACATTGTATATGAGTGAGTTGCACTGAAAACTTAGAATTTACTGAAAAACCCGCATTAGACGAAATGCACAGTGTAGTACATTGTATATGAGTGAGTTGCACTGAAAACTTAGAATTTACTGAAAAACCCGCATTAGATGAAATGCACAGTGTAGTACATTGTATATGAGTGAGTTGCACTGAAAAACTTCGAATTTACTGAAAAACCCGCATTAGACGAAATGCACAGTGTAGTACATTGTATATGAGTGAGTTTGCACTGAAAAACTTAGAATTTACTGAAAAACCCGCATTAGATGAAATGCACAGTGTAGTACATTGTATATGAGTGAGTTGCACTGAAAAACTTCGAATTTACTGAAAAACCCGCATTAGACGAAATGCACAGTGTAGTACATAGTATATGAGTGAGTTGCACTGAAAAACTTAGAATTTACTGAAAAACCCGCATTAGACGAAATGCACAGTGTAGTGCATAGTATATGAGTGAGTTGCAGTGAAAAACTAGGAATTTACTGAAACACCCGCATTAGACGAAATGCACAGTGTAGTACATAGTATATGAGTGAGTTGCACTGAAAAACTTAAAATTTACTGAAAAACCCGCATTAGACGAAATGCACAGTGTAGTACATAGTATATGAGTGAGTTGCACTGAAAAACTTAGAATTTACTGAAAAATCCGCATTAGACGAAATGCACAGTGTAGTACATTGTATATGAGTGAGTTGCACTGAAAAAATTAGAATTTACTGAAAAACCCGCATTAGACGAAATGCACAGATGTAGTAACATTGTATATGAGTGAGTTGCACTGAAAACTTAGAATTTACTGAAAAACCCGAATTAGACGAAATGCACAGTGTAGTACATTGTATATGAGTGAGTTGCACTGAAAAACTTAGAATTTACTGAAAAACCCGCATTAGACGAAATGCACAGTGTAGTACATTGTATATGAGTGAGTTGCACTGAAAAACTTAGAATTTACTGAAAAACCCGAATTAGACGAAATGCACAGTGTAGTACATTGTATATGAGTGAGTTGCACTGAAAAACTTAGAATTTACTGAAAAACCCGCATTAGACGAAATGCACAGTGTAGTACATTGTATATGAGTGAGTTGCACTGAAAAACTTAGAATTTACTGAAAAAACCCGCATTAGACGAAATGCACAGTGTAGTACATAGTATATGAGTGAGTTGCACTGAAAAACTAGGAATTTACTGAAAAACCCGCATTAGACGAAATGCACAGTGTAGTACATAGTATATGAGTGAGTTGCACTGAAAAACTTAGAATTTACTGAAAAACCCGCATTAGACGAAATGCACAGTGTAGTACATTGTATATGAGTGAGTTGCACTGAAAAACTTAGAATTTACTGAAAAACCCGCATTAGACGAAATGCACAGTGTAGTACATTGTATATGAGTGAGTTGCACTGAAAAACTTAGAATTTACTGAAAAACCCGCATTAGACGAAATGCACAGTGTAGTACATTGTATATGAGTGAGTTGCACTGAAAACTTAGAATTTACTGAAAAACCCGCATTAGACGAAATGCACAGTGTAGTACATTGTATATGAGTGAGTTGCAATGAAAAACTTAGAATTTACTGAAAAACCCGCATTAGACGAAATGCACAGTGTAGTACATTGTATATGAGTGAGTGCACTGAAAAACTTAGAATTTACTGAAAAACCCGCATTAGACGAAATGCACAGTGTAGTACATTGTATATGAGTGAGTTGCACTGAAAAACTTAGAATTTACTGAAAAACCCGCATTAGACGAAATGCACAGTGTAGTACATTGTATATGAGTGAGTTGCACTGAAAAACTTAGTATTTACTGAAAAACCCGCATTAGACGAAATGCACAGTGTAGTACATTGTATATGAGTGAGTTGCACTGAAAAACTTAGAATTTACTGAAAAACCCGCATTAGACGAAATGCACAGTGTAGTACATTGTATATGAGTGAGTTGCACTGAAAAACTTAGAATTTACTGAAAAACCCGCATTAGACGAAATGCACAGTGTAGTACATTGTATATGAGTGAGTTGCACTGAAAAACTTAGAATTTACTGAAAAAACCAGCATTAGACGAAATGCACAGTGTAGTACATTGTATATGAGTGAGTTGACTGAAAACTTAGAATTACTGAAAACCCGCATTAGACGAAATGCACAGTGTAGTACATTGTATATGAGTGAGTTGCAATGAAAACTTAGAATTTACTGAAAAATCCGCATTAGACGAAATGCACAGTGTAGTACATTGTATATGAGTGAGTTGCACTGAAAAACTTAGAATTTACTGAAAAACCCGCATTAGACGAAATGCACAGTGTAGTACATTGTATATGAGTGAGTTGCACTGAAAAACTTAGAATTTACTGAAAAACCCGCATTAGATGAAATGCACAGTGTAGTACATTGTATATGAGTGAGTTGCACTGAAAAACTTCGAATTTACTGAAAAACCCGCATTAGACGAAATGCACAGTGTAGTACATAGTATATGAGTGAGTTGCACTGAAAAACTTAGAATTTACTGAAAAACCCGCATTAGACGAATGCACAGTGTAGTGCATAGTATATGAGTGAGTTGCAGTGAAAAACTAGGAATTTTACTGAAAAACCCGCATTAGACGAAATGCACAGTGTAGTACATAGTATATGAGTGAGTTGCACTGAAAAACTTAAAATTTACTGAAAAAACCCGCATTAGACGAAATGCACAGTGTAGTACATAGTATATGAGTGAGTTGCACTGAAAAACTTAGAATTTACTGAAAAATCCGCATTAGACGAAATGCACAGTGTAGTACATTGTATATGAGTGAGTTGCACTGAAAAAATTAGAATTTACTGAAAAACCCGCATTAGACGAAATGCACAGTGTAGTACATTGTATATGAGTGAGTTGCACTGAAAAACTTAGAATTTACTGAAAAACCCGAATTAGACGAAATGCACAGTGTAGTACATTGTATATGAGTGAGTTGCACTGAAAAACTTAGAATTTACTGAAAAACCCGCATTAGACGAATGCACAGTGTAGTACATTGTACATGAGTGAGTTGCACTGAAAAAACTTAGAATTTACTGAAAAACCCTCATTAGAGAAATGCACAGTGTAGTACATTGTACATGAGTGAGTTGCACTGAAAAACTTAGAATTTACTGAAAAACCCGCATTAGACGAAATGCACAGTGTAGTATATAGTATATGAGTGAGCTGCACTGAAAAACTTAGAATTTACTGAAAAACCCGCATTAGACGAAATGCACAGTGTAGTACATAGTATATGAGTGAGTTGCACTGATAAACTTAGAATTTACTTAAAAACCCGCATTAGACGAAATGCACAGTGTAGTACATTGTATATGAGTTGAGTTGCACTGAAAAACTTAGAATTTACTGAAAAACCCGCATTAGACGAAATGCACAGTGTAGTACATTGTATATGAGTGAGTTGCAATGAAAAAACTTAGAATTTACTGAAAAACCCGCATTAGACGAAATGCACAGTGTAGTAACATTGTATATGAGTGAGTTGCACTGAAAAACTTAGAATTTACTGAAAAACCCGCATTAGACGAAATGCACAGTGTAGTACATTGTATATGAGTGAGTTGCACTGAAAAACTTAGAATTTACTGAAAAACCCGAATTAGACGAAATGCACAGTGTAGTACATTGTATATGAGTGAGTTGCACTGAAAAACTTAGAATTTACTGAAAAACCCGCATTAGACGAAATGCACAGTGTAGTACATTGTATATGAGTGAGTTGCACTGAAAAACTTAGAATTTACTGAAAAACCCGCATTAGACGAAATGCACAGTGTAGTACATAGTATATGAGTGAGTTGCACTGAAAAACTAGGAATTTACTGAAAAACCCGCATTAGACGAAATGCACAGTGTAGTACATAGTATATGAGTGAGTTGCACTGAAATACTTAGAATTTACTGAAAAACCCGCATTAGACGAAATGCACAGTGTAGTACATTGTATATGAGTGAGTTGCACTGAAAAACTTAGAATTTACTGAAAAACCCGCATTAGACGAAATGCACAGTGTAGTAACATTGTATATGAGTGAGTTGCACTGAAAAAATTAGAATTTACTGAAAAACCAGCATTAGACGAAATGCACAGTGTAGTACATTGTATATGAATGAGTTGCACTGAAAAACTAAGAATTTACTGAAAAACCCGCATTAGACGAAATGCACAGTGTAGTACATTGTATATGAGTGAGTTGCAATGAAAAACTTAGAATTTACTGAAAAACCCGCATTAGACGAAATGCACAGTGTAGTACATTGTATATGAGTGAGTTGCACTGAAAAACTTCGAATTTACTGAAAAAACCCGCATTAGACGAAATGCACAGTGTAGTACATTGTATATGAGTGAGTTGCACTGAAAAAACTTAGAATTTACTGAAAAACCCGCATTAGACGAAATGCACCAGTGTGGTGCATAGTATATGAGTGAGTTGCAGTGAAAAACCTAGGAATTTACTGAAAAACCCGCATTAGACGAAATGCACAGTGTAGTACATAGTATATGAGTGAGTTGCACTGAAAAACTTAAAATTTACTGAAAAACCCGCATTAGACGAAATGCACAGTGTAGTACATAGTATATGAGTGAGTTGCACTGAAAAACTTAGAATTTACTGAAAAATCCGCATTAGACGAAATGCACAGTGTAGTACATTGTATATGAGTGAGTTGCACCTGAAAAAATTAGAATTTACTGAAAAACCCGCATTAGACGAAATGCACAGTGTAGTACATTGTATATGAGTGAGTTGCACTGAAAAACTTAGAATTTACTGAAAAACCCGAATTAGACGAAATGCACAGTGTAGTACATTGTATATGAGTGAGTTGCACTGAAAAACTTAGAATTTACTGAAAAACCCGCATTAGACGAAATGCACAGTGTAGTACATTGTACATGAGTGAGTTGCACTGAAAAACTTAGAATTTACTGAAAAACCCTCATTAGAGGAATGCACAGTGTAGTACATTGTACATGAGTGAGTTGCACTGAAAAACTTAGAATTTACTGAAAAACCCCGCATTAGACGAAATGCACAGTGTAGTATATAGTATATGAGTGAGCTGCACTGAAAAACTTAGAATTTACTGAAAAACCCGCATTAGACGAAATGCACAGTGTAGTACATAGTATATGAGTGAGTTGCACTGATAAACTTAGAATTTACTTAAAAACCCGCATTAGACGAAATGCACAGTGTAGTACATTGTATATGAGTGAGTTGCACTGAAAAAACTTAGAATTTACTGAAAAACCCGCATTAGACGAAATGCACAGTGTAGTACATTGTATATGAGTGAGTTGCAATGAAAAACTTAGAATTTACTGAAAAACCCACATTAGACGAAATGCACAGTGTAGTACATTGTATATGAGTGAGTTGCACTGAAAAACTTAGAATTTACTGAAAAACCCGCATTAGATGAAATGCACAGTGTAGTACATTGTATATGAGTGAGTTGCACTGAAAAACTTAGAATTTACTGAAAAACCCGAATTAGACGAAATGCACAGTGTAGTACATTGTATATGAGTGAGTTGCACTGAAAAACTTAGAATTTACTGAAAAACCCGCATTAGACGAAATGCACAGTGTAGTACATTGTATATGAGTGAGTTGCACTGAAAAACTTAGAATTTACTGAAAAACCCGCATTAGACGAAATGCACAGTGTAGTACATAGTATATGAGTGAGTTGCACTGAAAAACTAGGAATTTACTGAAAAACCCGCATTAGACGAAATGCACAGTGTAGTACATAGTATATGAGTGAGTTGCACTGGAAAAACTTAGAATTTACTGAAAAACCCGCATTAGACGAAATGCACAGTGTAGTACATTGTATATGAGTGAGTTGCACTGAAAAACTTAGAATTTACTGAAAAACCCGCATTAGACGAAATGCACAGTGTAGTACATTGTATATGAGTGAGTTGCACTGAAAAAATTAGAATTTACTGAAAAACCAGCATTAGACGAAATGCACAGTGTAGTACATTGTATATGAATGAGTTGCACTGAAAAACTAAGAATTTACTGAAAAACCCGCATTAGACGAAATGCACAGTGTAGTACATTGTATATGAGTGAGTTGCAATGAAAAACTTAGAATTTACTGAAAAACCCGCATTAGACGAAATGCACAGTGTAGTACATTGTATATGAGTGAGTTGCACTGAAAAACTTAGAATTTACTGAAAAACCCGCATTAGACGAAATGCACAGTGTAGTACATTGTATATGAGTGAGTTGCACTGAAAAACTTAGAATTTACTGAAAAACCCGCATTAGACGAAATGCACAGTGTAGTACATTGTATATGAGTGAGTTGCACTGAAAAACTTAGAATTTACTGAAAATCCAGCATTAGACGAAATGCACAGTGTAGTACATTGTATATGAGTGAGTTGCACTGAAAAACTTAGAATTTACTGAAAAACCCGCATTAGACGAAATGCACAGTGTAGTACATTGTATATGAGTGAGTTGCAATGAAAAACTTAGAATTTACTGAAAAATCCGCATTAGACGAAATGCACAGTGTAGTACATTGTATATGAGTGAGTTGCACTGAAAAACTTAGAATTTACTGAAAAACACGCATTAGACGAAATGCACAGTGTAGTACATTGTATATGAGTGAGTTGCACTGAAAAACTTAGAATTTACTGAAAAACCCGCATTAGATGAAATGCACAGTGTAGTACATTGTATATGAGTGAGTTGCACTGAAAAACTTAGAATTTACTGAAAAACCCGCATTAGACGAAATGCACAGTGTAGTACATTGTATATGAGTGAGTTGCACTGAAAAACTTAGAATTTACTGAAAAACCCGCATTAGATGAAATGCACAGTGTAGTACATTGTATATGAGTGAGTTGCACTGAAAAACTTCGAATTTACTGAAAAACCCGCATTAGACGAAATGCACAGTGTAGTACATTGTATATGAGTGAGTTGCACTGAAAAACTTAGAATTTACTGAAAAACCCGCATTAGACGAAATGCACAGTGTGGTGCATAGTATATGAGTGAGTTGCAGTGAAAAACTAGGAATTTACTGGAAAAACCCGCATTAGACGAAATGCACAGTGTAGTACATAGTATATGAGTGAGTTGCACTGAAAAAACTTAAAATTTACTGAAAAACCCGCATTAGACGAAATGCACAGTGTAGTACATAGTATATGAGTGAGTTGCACTGAAAAACTTAGAATTTACTGAAAAATCCGCATTAGACGAAATGCACAGTGTAGTACATTGTATATGAGTGAGTTGCACTGAAAAATTAGAATTTACTGAAAAACCCGCATTAGACGAAATGCACAGTGTAGTACATTGTATATGAGTGAGTTGCACTGAAAAACTTAGAATTTACTGAAAAACCCGAATTAGACGAAATGCACAGTGTAGTACATTGTATATGAGTGAGTTGCACTGAAAAACTTAGAATTTACTGAAAAACCCGCATTAGACGAAATGCACAGTGTAGTACATTGTACATGAGTGAGTTGCACTGAAAAACTTAGAATTTACTGAAAAACCCTCATTAGAGGAAATGCACAGTGTAGTACATTGTACATGAGTGAGTTGCACTGAAAAACTTAGAATTTACTGAAAAACCCGCATTAGACGACATGCACAGTGTAGTATATAGTATATGAGTGAGCTGCACTGAAAAACTTAGAATTTACTGAAAAACCCGCATTAGACGAAATGCACAGTGTAGTACATAGTATATGAGTGAGTTGCACTGATAAACCTTAGAATTTACTTAAAAACCCGCATTAGACGAAATGCACAGTGTAGTACATTGTATATGAGTGAGTTGCAATGAAAAACTTAGAATTTACTGAAAAATCCGCATTAGACGAAATGCACAGTGTAGTACATTGTATATGAGTGAGTTGCACTGAAAAACTTAGAATTTACTGAAAAACCCGCATTAGACGAAATGCACAGTGTAGTACATTGTATATGAGTGAGTTGCACTGAAAAACTTAGAATTTACTGAAAAACCCGCATTAGATGAAATGCACAGTGTAGTACATTGTATATGAGTGAGTTGCACTGAAAAACTTCGAATTTACTGAAAAACCCGCATTAGACGAAATGCACAGTGTAGTACATAGTATATGAGTGAGTTGCACTGAAAAACTTAGAATTTACTGAAAAACCCGCATTAGACGAAATGCACAGTGTAGATCATAGTATATGAGTGAGTTGCAGTGAAAAACTAGGAATTTACTGAAAACCTGCATTAGACGAAATGCACAGTGTAGTACATAGTATATGAGTGAGTTGCACTGAAAAACTTAAAATTTACTGAAAAACCCGCATTAGACGAAATGCACAGTGTAGTACATTAGTATATGAGTGAGTTGCACTGAAAAACTTAGAATTTACTGAAAAATCCGCATTAGACGAAATGCACAGTGTAGTACATTGTATATGAGTGAGTTGCACTGAAAAAATTAGAATTTACTGAAAAAACCCGCATTAGACGAAATGCACAGTGTAGTACATTGTATATGAGTGAGTTGCACTGAAAACTTAGAATTTACTGAAAAACCCGAATTAGACGAAATGCACAGTGTAGTACATTGTATATGAGTGAGTTGCACTGAAAAACTTAGAATTTACTGAAAAACCCGCATTAGACGAAATGCACAGTTTAGTACATTGTACATGAGTGAGTTGCACTGAAAAACTTAGAATTTACTGAAAAACCCTCATTAGAGGAAATGCACAGTGTAGTACATTGTACATGAGTGAGTTGCACTGAAAAACTTAGAATTTACTGAAAAACCCGCATTAGACGAAATGCACAGTGTAGTATATAGTATATGAGTGAGCTGCACTGAAAAAACTTAGAATTTACTGAAAAACCCGCATTAGACGAAATGCACAGTGTAGTACATAGTATATGAGTGAGTTGCACTGATAAACTTAGAATTTACTTAAAAACCCGCATTAGACGAAATGCACAGTGTAGTACATTGTATATGAGTGAGTTGCACTGAAAAACTTAGAATTTACTGAAAAACCCGCATTAGACGAAATGCACAGTGTAGTACATTGTATATGAGTGAGTTGCAATGAAAAACTTAGAATTTACTGAAAAATCCCGCATTAGACGAAATGCACAGTGTAGTACATTGTATATGAGTGAGTTGCACTGAAAAAATTAGAATTTACTGAAAAACCCGCATTAGACGAAATGCACAGTGTAGTACATTGTATATGAGTGAGTTGCACTGAAAAACTTAGAATTTACTGAAAAACCCGAATTAGACGAAATGCACAGTGTAGTACATTGTATATGAGTGAGTTGCACTGAAAAACTTAGAATTTACTGAAAAACCCGCATTAGACGAAATGCACAGTGTAGTACATTGTACATGAGTGAGTTGCACTGAAAAACTTAGAATTTACTGAAAAACCCTCATTAGAGGAAATGCACAGTGTAGTACATTGTACATGAGTGAGTTGCACTGAAAAACTTAGAATTTACTGAAAAACCCGCATTAGACGAAATGCACAGTGTAGTATATAGTATATGAGTGAGCTGCACTGAAAAACTTAGAATTTACTGAAAAACCCGCATTAGACGAAATGCACAGTGTAGTACATAGTATATGAGTGAGTTGCACTGATAAACTTAGAATTTACTTAAAAACCCGCATTAGACGAAATGCACAGTGTAGTACATTGTATATGAGTGAGTTGCACTGAAAAACTTAGAATTTACTGAAAAACCGCATTAGACGAAATGCACAGTGTAGTACATTGTATATGAGTGAGTTGCAATGAAAAACTTAGAATTTACTGAAAAACCCGCATTAGACGAAATGCACAGTGTAGTACATTGTATATGAGTGAGTTGCACTGAAAAACTTAGAATTTACTGAAAAACCCGCATTAGACGAAATGCACAGTGTAGTACATTGTATATGAGTGAGTTGCACTGAAAAACTTAGAATTTACTGAAAAACCCGCATTAGACGAAATGCACAGTGTAGTACATTGTATATGAGTGAGTTGCACTGAAAAACTTAGAATTTACTGAAAAAACCCGCATTAGACGAAATGCACAGTGTAGTACATTGTATATGAGTGAGTTGCACTGAAAAACTTAGAATTTACTGAAAAAACCCGCATTAGACGAAATGCACAGTGTAGTACATTGTATATGAGTGAGTTGCACTGAAAAACTAGAATTTACTGAAAAACCCGCATTAGACGAAATGCACAGTGTAGTACATTGTATATGAGTGAGTTGCACTGAAAAACTTAGAATTTACTGAAAAACCCGCATTAGACGAAATGCACAGTGTAGTACATTGTATATGAGTGAGTTGCACTGAAAAACTTAGAATTTACTGAAAAACCGCATTAGACGAAATGCACAGTGTAGTACATTGTATATGAGTGAGTTGCACTGAAAAACTTAGAATTTACTGAAAAACCCGCATTAGACGAAATGCACAGTGTTAGTACATTGTATATGAGTGAGTTGCACTGAAAAACTTAGAATTT
>NW_028227340.1:149085-213900 GCF_978045245.1 Mus caroli
TGTGCATTTCGTCTTAATGCTGGTTTTTCAGTAAATTCTAAGTTTTTCAGTGCCAACTCACTATATACAATGTACTACACTGTGCATTTCGTCTAATGCGGGTTTTTCAGTAAATTCTAAGTTTTTCAGTGCAACTCACTCATATACAATGTACTACACTGTGCATTTCGTCTAATGCGGGTTTTTCAGTAAATTCTAAGTTTTTCAGTGCAACTCACTCATATACAATGTACTACACTGTGCATTTCGTCTAATGCGGGTTTTTCAGTAAATACTAAGTTTTTCAGTGCAACTCACTCATATACAATGTACTACACTGTGCATTTCGTCTAATGCGGGTTTTTCAGTAAATTCTAAGTTTTTCAGTGCAACTCACTCATATACAATGTACTACACTGTGCATTTCGTCTAATGCGGGTTTTTTCAGTAAATTCTAAGTTTTTCAGTGCAACTCACTCATATACAATGTACTACACTGTGCATTTCGTCTAATGCGGGTTTTTTCAGTAAATTCTAAGTTTTTCATTGCAACTCACTCATATACAATGTACTACACTGTGCATTTCGTCTATGCGGGTTTTTCAGTAAATTCTTAGTTTTTCAGTGCAACTCACTCATATACAATGTACTACACTGTGCATTTCGTCTAATGCTGGTTTTTCAGTAAATTCTAATTTTTTCAGTGCAACTCACTCATATACAATGTTACTACACTGTGCATTTCGTCTAATGCGGGTTTTTCAGTAAATTCTAAGTTTTTCAGTGCAACTCACTCATATACAATGTACTACACTGTGCATTCGTCTAATGCGGGTTTTTCAGTAAATTCTAAGTTTTTCAGTGCAACTCACTCATATACTATGTACTACACTGTTGCATTTCGTCTAATGCGGGTTTTTCAGTAAATTCTAGTTTTTTCAGTGCAACTCACTCATATACTATGTACTACACTGTGCATTTCGTCTAATGCGGGTTTTTCAGTAAATTCTAAGTTTTTCAGTGCAACTCACTCATATACAATGTACTACACTGTGCATTTCGTCTAATGCGGGTTTTTCAGTAAATTCTAAGTTTTTCAGTGCAACTCACTCAGTATACAATGTACTACACTGTGCATTTCGTCTAATTCGGGTTTTTCAGTAAATTCTAAGTTTTTCAGTGCAACTCACTCATATACAATGTACTACACTGTGCATTTCGTCTAATTGCGGGTTTTTCAGTAAATTCTAAGTTTTTCATTGCAACTCACTCATATACAATGTACTACACTGTGCATTTCGTTCTAATGCGGGTTTTTCAGTAAATTCTAAGTTTTTCAGTGCAACTCACTCATATACAAGTGTACTACACTGTGCATTTCGTCTAATGCGGGTTTTTTTTAAGTAAATTCTAAGTTTATCAGTGCAACTCACTCATATACTATGTACTACACTGTGCATTTCGTCTAATGCGGGTTTTTCAGTAAATTCTAAGTTTTTCAGTGCAGCTCACTCATATACTATATACTACACTGTGCATTTCGTCTAATGCGGGTTTTTTCAGTAAATTCTAAGTTTTTTCAGTGCAACTCACTCATGTACAATGTACTACACTGTGCATTTCCTCTAATGAGGGTTTTTCAGTAAATTCCTAAGTTTTTCAGTGCAACTCACTCATGTACAATGTACTACACTGTGCATTTCGTCTAATGCGGGTTTTTCAGTAAATTCTAAGTTTTTCAGTGCAACTCACTCATATACAATGTACTACACTGTGCATTTCGTCTAATTCGGGTTTTTCCAGTAAATTCTAAGTTTTTCAGTGCAACTCACTCATATACAATGTACTACACTGTGCATTTCGTCTAATGCGGGTTTTTTCAGTAAATTCTAATTTTTTCAGTGCAACTCACTCATATACAATGTACTACACTGTGCATTTCGTCTAATGCGGATTTTTCAGTAAATTCTAAGTTTTTCATTGCAACTCACTCATATACAATGTACTACACTGTGCATTTCGTCTAATGCGGGTTTTTCAGTAAATTCTAAGTTTTTCAGTGCAACTCACTCATATACAATGTACTTACACTGTGCATTTCGTCTAATGCGGGTTTTTAAGTAAATTCTAAGTTTATCAGTGCAACTCACTCATATACTATGTACTACCCTGTGCATTTCGTCTAATGCGGGTTTTTCAGTAAATTCTAAGTTTTTCAGTGCAGCTCACTCATATACTATATAGCTACACTGTGCATGTCGTCTAATGCGGGTTTTTCAGTAAATTCTAAGTTTTTCAGTGCAACTCACTCATGTACAATGTACTACACTGTGCATTTCCTCTAATGAGGGTTTTTTCAGTAAATTCTAAGTTTTTCAGTGCAACTCACTCATGTACAATGTACTACACTGTGCATTTCGTCTAATGCGGGTTTTTCAGTAAATTCTAAGTTTTTCAGTGCAACTCACTCATATACAATGTACTACACTGTGCATTTCGTCTAATTCGGGTTTTTTCAGTAAATTCTAAGTTTTTCTGTGCAACTCACTCATATACAATGTACTACACTGTGCATTTCGTCTAATGCGGGTTTTTCAGTAAATTCTAATTTTTTCAGTGCAACTCACTCATATACAATGTACTACACTGTGCATTTCGTCTAATGCGGATTTTTCAGTAAATTCTAAGTTTTTCAGTGCAACTCACTCATATACTATGTACTACACTGTGCATTTCGTCTAATGCGGGTTTTTCAGTAAATTTTAAGTTTTTCAGTGCAACTCACTCATATACTATGTACTACACTGTGCATTTCGTCTAATGCGGGTTTTTCAGTAAATTCCTAGTTTTTCACTGCAACTCACTCATATACTATGCACCACACTGTGCATTTCGTCTAAGCGGGTTTTTCAGTAAATTCTAAGTTTTTCAGTGCAACTCACTCATATACAATGTACTACACTGTGCATTTCCGTCTAATGCGGGTTTTTCAGTAAATTCGAAGTTTTTCAGTGCAACTCACTCATATACAATGTACTACACTGTGCATTTCATCTAATGCGGGTTTTTCAGTAAATTCTAAGTTTTTTCAGTGCAACTCACTCATATACAATGTACTACACTGTGCATTTCGTCTAATGCGGGTTTTTCAGTAAATTCCTAGTTTTTCACTGCAACTCACTCATATACTATGCACCACACTGTGCATTTCGTCTAATGCGGGTTTTTCAGTAAATTCTAAGTTTTTCAGTGCAACTCACTCATATACAATGTACTACACTGTGCATTTCGTTCTAATGCGGGTTTTTCAGTAAATTCTAAGTTTTTCAGTGCAACTCACTCATATACAATGTACTACACTGTGCATTTCATCTAATGCGGGTTTTTCAGTAAATTCTAAGGTTTTTCAGTGCAACTCACTCATATACAATGTACTACACTGTGCATTTCGTCTAATGCGGGTTTTTCAGTAAATTCTAAGTTTTTCAGTGCAACTCACTCATATACAATGTACTACACTGTGCATTTCGTCTAATGCGGATTTTTCAGTAAATTCTAAGTTTTTCATTGCAACTCACTCATATACAATGTACTACACTGTGCATTTCGTCTAATGCGGGGTTTTTCAGTAAATTCTAAGTTTTTCAGTGCAACTCACTCATATACAATGTACTACACTGTGCATTTCGTCTAATGCTGGTTTTTCAGTAAATTCTAAGTTTTTCAGTGCAACTCACTCATATACAATGTACTACACTGTGCATTTCGTCTAATGCGGGTTTTTCAGTAAATTCTAAGTTTTTCAGTGCAACTCACTCATATACAATGTACTACACTGTGCATTTCGTCTAATGCGGGTTTTTCAGTAAATTCTAAGTTTTTCAGTGCAACTCACTCATATACAATGTACTACACTGTGCATTTCGTCTAATGCGGGTTTTTCAGTAAATTCTAAGTTTTTCATTGCAACTCACTCATATACAATGTACTACACTGTGCATTTCGTCTAATGCGGGTTTTTCAGTAAATTCTTAGTTTTTCAGTGCAACTCACTCATATACAATGTACTACACTGTGCATTTCGTCTAATGCTGGTTTTTTCAGTAAATTCTAATTTTTTCAGTGCAACTCACTCATATACAATGTACTACACTGTGCATTTCGTCTAATGCGGGTTTTTCAGTAAATTCTAAGTTTTTTCAGTGCAACTCACTCATATACAATGTACTACACTGTGCATTTCGTCTAATGCGGGTTTTTTCAGTAAATTCTAAGTTTTTCAGTGCAACTCACTCATATACTATGTACTACACTGTGCATTTCGTCTAATGCGGGTTTTTCAGTAAATTCCTAGTTTTTCAGTGCAACTCACTCATATACTATGTACTACACTGTGCATTTCGTCTAATGCGGGTTTTTTCAGTAAATTCTAAGTTTTTCAGTGCAACTCACTCATATACAATGTACTACACTGTGCATTTCGTCTAATGCGGGTTTTTCAGTAAATTCTAAGTTTTTCAGTGCAACTCACTCATATACAATGTACTACACTGTGCATTTCGTCTAATGCGGGTTTTTCAGTAACTTCTAAGTTTTTCATTGCAACTCACTCATATACAATGTACTACACTGTGCATTTCGTCTAATGCGGGTTTTTTCAGTAAATTCTAAGTTTTTCAGTGCAACTCACTCATATACAATGTACTACACTGTGCATTTCGTCTAATGCGGGTTTTTAAGTAAATTCTAAGTTTATCAGTGCAACTCACTCATATACTATGTACTACACTGTGCATTTCGTCTAATGCGGGTTTTTCAGTAAATTCTAAGTTTTTCAGTGCAGCTCACTCATATACTATATACTACACTGTGCATTTCGTCTAATGCGGGTTTTTCAGTAAATTCTAAGTTTTTCAGTGCAACTCACTCATGTACAATGTACTACACTGTGCATTTCCTCTAATGAGGGTTTTTCAGTAAATTCTAAGTTTTTCAGTGCAACTCACTCATGTACAATGTACTACACTGTGCATTTCGTCTAATGCGGGTTTTTCAGTAAATTCTAAGTTTTTCAGTGCAACTCACTCATATACAATGTACTACACTGTGCATTTCGTCTAATTCGGGTTTTTCAGTAAATTCTAAGTTTTTCAGTGCAACTCACTCATATACAATGTACTACACTGTGCATTTCGTCTAATGCGGGTTTTTCAGTAAATTCTAATTTTTTCAGTGCAACTCACTCATATACAATGTACTACACTGTGCATTTCGTCTAATGCGGATTTTTCAGTAAATTCTAAGTTTTTCAGTGCAACTCACTCATATACTATGTACTACACTGTGCATTTTCGTCTAATGCGTGTTTTTTCAGTAATTTTAAGTTTTTCAGTGCAACTCACTCATATACTATGTACTACACTGTGCATTTCGTCTAATGCGGGTTTTTCAGTAAATTCCTAGTTTTTCACTGCAACTCACTCATATACTATGCACTACACTGTGCATTTCGTCTAATGCGGGTTTTTCAGTAAATTCTAAGTTTTTCAGTGCAACTCACTCATATACTATGTACTACACTGTGCCATTTCGTCTAATGCGGGTTTTTCAGTAAATTCGAAGTTTTTCAGTGCAACTCACTCATATACAAATGTACTACACTGTGCATTTCATCTAATGCGGGTTTTTCAGTAAATTCTAAGTTTTTCAGTGCAACTCACTCATATACAATGTACTACACTGTGCATTTCGTCTAATGCGGGTTTTTCAGTAAATTCTAAGTTTTTCAGTGCAACTCACTCATATACAATGTACTACACTGTGCATTTCGTCTAATGCGGATTTTTCAGTAAATTCTAAGTTTTTCAGTGCAACTCACTCATATACAATGTACTACACTGTGCATTTCGTCTAATGCGGGTTTTTAAGTAAATTCTAAGTTTATCAGTGCAACTCACTCATATACTATGTACTACACTGTGCATTTCGTCTAATGCGGGGTTTTTCAGTAAATTCTAAGTTTTTCAGTGCAGCTCACTCATATACTATATACTACACTGTTGCATGTCGTCTAATGCGGGTTTTTCAGTAAATTCTAAGTTTTTCAGTGCAACTCACTCATATACAATGTACTACACTGTGCATTTCGTCTAATGCGGGTTTTTCAGTAAATTCTAAGTTTTTCAGTGCAACTCACTCATATACAATGTACTTACACTGTGCATTTCATCTAATGCGGGTTTTTCAGTAAATTCTAAGTTTTTCAGTGCAACTCACTCATATACAATGTACTACACTGTGCATTTCGTCTAATGCGTGTTTTTCAGTAAATTCTAAGTTTTTCAGTGCAACTCACTCATATACAATGTACTACACTGTGCATTTCGTCTAATGCGGATTTTTCAGGTAAATTCTAAGTTTTTCATTGCAACTCACTCATATACAATGTACTACACTGTGCATTTCGTCTAATGCGGGTTTTTCAGTAAATTCTAAGTTTTTCAGTGCAACTCACTCATATACAATGTACTACACTGTGCATTTCGTCTAATGCTGGTTTTTCAGTAAATTCTAAGTTTTTCAGTGCAACTCACTCATATACAATGTACTACACTGTGCATTTCGTCTAATGCGGGTTTTTCAGTAAATTCTAAGTTTTTCAGTGCAACTCACTCATATACAATGTACTACACTGTGCATTTCGTCTAATGCGGGTTTTTCAGTAAATTCTAAGTTTTTCAGTGCAACTCACTCATATACAATGTACTACACTGTGCATTTCGTTCTAATGCGGGTTTTTCAGTAAATTCTAAGTTTTTCATTGCAACTCACTCATATACAATGTACTACACTGTGCATTTCGTCTAATGCGGGTTTTTTCAGTAAATTCTTAGTTTTTCAGTGCAACTCATTCATATACAATGTACTACACTGTGCATTTCGTCTAATGCTGGTTTTTCAGTAAATTCTAATTTTTTCAGTGCAACTCACTCATATACAATGTACTACACTGTGCATTTCGTCTAATGCGGGTTTTTCAGTAAATTCTAAGTTTTTCAGTGCAACTCACTCATATACAATGTACTACACTGTGCATTTCGTCTAATGCGGGTTTTTCAGTAAATTCTAAGTTTTTCAGTGCAACTCACTCATATACTATGTACTACACTGTGCATTTCGTCTAATGCGGGTTTTTCAGTAAATTCCTAGTTTTTCAGTGCAACTCACTCATATACTATGTACTACACTGTGCATTTCGTCTAATGCGGGGTTTTTCAGTAAATTCTAAGTTTTTCAGTGCAACTCACTCATATACAATGTACTACACTGTGCATTTCGTCTAATGCGGGTTTTTCAGTAAATTCTAAGTTTTTCAGTGCAACTCACTCATATACAATGTACTACACTGTGCATTTCGTCTAATTCGGGTTTTTCAGTAAATTCTAAGTTTTTCAGTGCAACTCACTCATATACAATGTACTACACTGTGCATTTCGTCTAATGCGGGTTTTTCAGTAAATTCTAAGTTTTTCAGTGCAACTCACTCATATACAATGTACTACACTGTGCATTTCGTCTAATGTGGGTTTTTCAGTAAATTCTAAGTTTTTCATTGCAACTCACTCATATACAATGTACTACACTGTGCATTTCGTCTAATGCGGGTTTTTCAGTAAATTCTAAGTTTTTTCAGTGCAACTCACTCATATACAATGTACTACACTGTGCATTTCGTCTAATGCGGGTTTTTAAGTAAATTCTAAGTTTATCAGTGCAACTCACTCATATACTATGTACTACACTGTGCATTTCGTCTAATGCGGGTTTTTCAGTAAATTCTAAGTTTTTCAGTGCAGCTCACTCATATACTATATACTACACTGTGCATTTCGTCTAATGCGGGTTTTTCAGTAAATTCTAAGTTTTTCAGTGCAACTCACTCATGTACAATGTACTACACTGTGCATTTCCTCTAATGAGGGTTTTTCAGTAAATTCTAAGTTTTTCAGTGCAACTCACTCATGTACAATGTACTACACTGTGCATTTCGTCTAATGCGGGTTTTTTCAGTAAATTCTAAGTTTTTCAGTGCAACTCACTCATATACAATGTACTACACTGTGCATTTCGTCTAATTCGGGTTTTTCAGTAAATTCTAAGTTTTTCAGTGCAACTCACTCATATACAATGTACTACACTGTGCATTTCGTCTAATGCGGGTTTTTCAGTAAATTCTAATTTTTTCAGTGCAACTCACTCATATACAATGTACTACACTGTGCATTTCGTCTAATGCGGATTTTTCAGTAAATTCTAAGTTTTTCAGTGCAACTCACTCATATACTATGTACTACACTGTGCATTTCGTCTAATGCGGGTTTTTCAGTAAATTTTAAGTTTTTCAGTGCAACTCACTCATATACTATGTACTACACTGTGCATTTCGTCTAATGCGGGTTTTTCAGTAAATTCCTAGTTTTTCACTGCAACTCACTCATATACTATGCACTACACTGTGCATTTCGTCTAATGCGGGTTTTTCAGTAAATTCTAAGTTTTTCAGTGCAACTCACTCATATACTATGTACTACACTGTGCATTTCGTCTAATGCGGGTTTTTCAGTAAATTCGAAGTTTTTCAGTGCAACTCACTCATATACAATGTACTACATGGGCATTTCATCTAATGCGGGTTTTTCAGTAAATTCTAAGTTTTTCAGTGCAACTCACTCATATACAATGTACTACACTGTGCATTTCGTCTAATGCGGGTTTTTCAGTAAATTCTAAGTTTTTCAGTGCAACTCACTCATGTACAATGTACTACACTGTGCATTTCGTCTAATGCGGATTTTTCAGTAAATTCTAAGTTTTTCATTGCAACTCACTCATATACAATGTACTACACTGTGCATTTCGTCTAATGCGGGTTTTTAAGTAAATTCTAAGTTTATCAGTGCAACTCACTCATATACTATGTACTACACTGTGCATTTCGTCTAATGCGGGTTTTTCAGTAAATTCTAAGTTTTTCAGTGCAGCTCACTCATATACTATATACTACACTGTGCATGTCGTCTAATGCGGGTTTTTCAGTAAATTCTAAGTTTTTCAGTGCAACTCACTCATGTACAATGTACTACACTGTGCATTTCCTCTAATGAGGGTTTTTCAGTAAATTCTAAGTTTTTCAGTGCAACTCACTCATGTACAATGTACTACACTGTGCATTTCGTCTAATGCGGGTTTTTCAGTAAATTCTAAGTTTTTCAGTGCAACTCACTCATATACAATGTACTACACTGTGCATTTCGTCTAATTCGGGTTTTTCAGTAAATTCTAAGTTTTTCAGTGCAACTCACTCATATACAATGTACTACACTGTGCATTTCGTCTAATGCGGGTTTTTCAGTAAATTCTAATTTTTTCAGTGCAACTCACTCATATACAATGTACTACACTGTGCATTTCGTCTAATGCGGATTTTTCAGTAAATTCTAAGTTTTTCAGTGCAACTCACTCATATACTATGTACTACACTGTGCATTTCGTCTAATGCGGGTTTTTCAGTAAATTTTAAGTTTTTCAGTGCAACTCACTCATATACTATGTACTACACTGTGCATTTCGTCTAATGCGGGTTTTTCAGTAAATTCCTAGTTTTTCACTGCAACTCACTCATATACTATGCACCACACTGTGCATTTCGTCTAATGCGGGTTTTTCAGTAAATTCTAAGTTTTTCAGTGCAACTCACTCATATACAATGTACTACACTGTGCATTTCGTCTAATGCGGGTTTTTCAGTAAATTCGAAGTTTTTCAGTGCAACTCACTCATATACAATGTACTACACTGTGCATTTCG
This sequence comes from Mus caroli, assembly GCF_978045245.1. Taxonomy (NCBI): domain Eukaryota; kingdom Metazoa; phylum Chordata; class Mammalia; order Rodentia; family Muridae; genus Mus; species Mus caroli. Next base: position 158,932 of record NW_028227340.1, read on the forward strand.
TCTAATGCGGGTTTTTCAGTAAATTCTAAGTTTTTCATTGCAACTCACTCATATACAATGTACTACACTGTGCATTTCGTCTAATGCGGATTTTTCAGTAAATTCTTAATTTTTCAGTGCAACTCATTCATATACAATGTACTACACTGTGCATTTCGTCTAATGCTGGTTTTTCAGTAAATTCTAATTTTTTCAGTGCAACTCACTCATATACAATGTACTACACTGTGCATTTCGTCTAATGCGGGTTTTTCAGTAAATTCTAAGTTTTTCAGTGCAACTCACTCATATACAATGTACTACACTGTGCATTTCGTCTAATGCGGGTTTTTCAGTAAATTCTAAGTTTTTCAGTGCAACTCACTCATATACTATGTACTACACTGTGCATTTCGTCTAATGCGGGTTTTTCAGTAAATTCCTAGTTTTTCAGTGCAACTCACTCATATACTATGTACTACACTGTGCATTTCGTCTAATGCGGGTTTTTCAGTAAATTCTAAGTTTTTCAGTGCAACTCACTCATATACAATGTACTACACTGTGCATTTCGTCTAATGCGGGTTTTTCAGTAAATTCTAAGTTTTTCAGTGCAACTCACTCATATACAATGTACTACACTGTGCATTTCGTCTAATTCGGGTTTTTCAGTAAATTCTAAGTTTTTCAGTGCAACTCACTCATATACAATGTACTACACTGTGCATTTCGTCTAATGCGGGTTTTTCAGTAAATTCTAAGTTTTTCAGTGCAACTCACTCATATACAATGTACTACACTGTGCATTTCGTCTAATGCGGGTTTTTCAGTAAATTCTAAGTTTTTCATTGCAACTCACTCATATACAATGTACTACACTGTGCATTTCGTCTAATGCGGGTTTTTCAGTAAATTCTAAGTTTTTCAGTGCAACTCACTCATATACAATATACTACACTGTGCATTTCGTCTAATGCGGGTTTTTAAGTAAATTCTAAGTTTATCAGTGCAACTCACTCATATACTATGTACTACACTGTGCATTTCGTCTAATGCGGGTTTTTCAGTAAATTCTAAGTTTTTCAGTGCAGCTCACTCATATACTATATACTACACTGTGCATTTCGTCTAATGCGGGTTTTTCAGTAAATTCTAAGTTTTTCAGTGCAACTCACTCATGTACAATGTACTACACTGTGCATTTCCTCTAATGAGGGTTTTTCAGTAAATTCTAAGTTTTTCAGTGCAACTCACTCATGTACAATGTACTACACTGTGCATTTCGTCTAATGCGGGTTTTTCAGTAAATTCTAAGTTTTTCAGTGCAACTCACTCATATACAATGTACTACACTGTGCATTTCGTCTAATTCGGGTTTTTCAGTAAATTCTAAGTTTTTCAGTGCAACTCACTCATATACAATGTACTACACTGTGCATTTCGTCTAATGCGGGTTTTTCAGTAAATTCTAATTTTTTCAGTGCAACTCACTCATATACAATGTACTACACTGTGCATTTCGTCTAATGCGGATTTTTCAGTAAATTCTAAGTTTTTCAGTGCAACTCACTCATATACTATGTACTACACTGTGCATTTCGTCTAATGCGGGTTTTTCAGTAAATTTTAAGTTTTTCAGTGCAACTCACTCATATACTATGTACTACACTATGCATTTCGTCTAATGCGGGTTTTTCAGTAAATTCCTAGTTTTTCACTGCAACTCACTCATATACTATGCACTACACTGTGCATTTCGTCTAATGCGGGTTTTTCAGTAAATTCTAAGTTTTTCAGTGCAACTCACTCATATACTATGTACTACACTGTGCATTTCGTCTAATGCGGGTTTTTCAGTAAATTCGAAGTTTTTCAGTGCAACTCACTCATATACAATGTACTACACTGTGCATTTCATCTAATGCGGGTTTTTCAGTAAATTCTAAGTTTTTCAGTGCAACTCACTCATATACAATGTACTACACTGTGCATTTCGTCTAATGCGGGTTTTTCAGTAAATTCTAAGTTTTTCAGTGCAACTCACTCATATACAATGTACTACACTGTGCATTTCGTCTAATGCGGATTTTTCAGTAAATTCTAAGTTTTTCATTGCAACTCACTCATATACAATGTACTACACTGTGCATTTCGTCTAATGCGGGTTTTTCAGTAAATTCTAAGTTTTTCAGTGCAACTCACTCATATACAATGTACTACACTGTGCATTTCGTCTAATGCTGGTTTTTCAGTAAATTCTAAGTTTTTCAGTGCAACTCACTCATATACAATGTACTACACTGTGCATTTCGTCTAATGCGGGTTTTTCAGTAAATTCTAAGTTTTTCAGTGCAACTCACTCATATACAATGTACTACACTGTGCATTTCGTCTAATGCGGTTTTTTCAGTAAATTCTAAGTTTTTCAGTGCAACTCACTCATATACAATGTACTACACTGTGCATTTCGTCTAATGCGGGTTTTTCAGTAAATACTAAGTTTTTCATTGCAACTCACTCATATACAATGTACTACACTGTGCATTTCGTCTAATGCGGGTTTTTCAGTAAATTCTAAGTTTTTCAGTGCAACTCACTCATATACAATGTACTACACTGTGCATTTCGTCTAATGCGGGTTTTTCAGTAAATTCTAAGTTTTTCAGTGCAACTCACTCATATACAATGTACTACACTGTGCATTTCGTCTAATGCGGGTTTTTCAGTAAATTCTAAGTTTTTCATTGCAACTCACTCATATACAATGTACTACACTGTGCATTTCGTCTAATGCGGGTTTTTCAGTAAATTCTTAGTTTTTCAGTGCAACTCACTCATATACAATGTACTACACTGTGCATTTCGTCTAATGCTGGTTTTTCAGTAAATTCTAATTTTTTCAGTGCAACTCACTCATATACAATGTACTACACTGTGCATTTCGTCTAATGCGGGTTTTTCAGTAAATTCTAAGTTTTTCAGTGCAACTCACTCATATACAATGTACTACACTGTGCATTTCGTCTAATGCGGGTTTTTCAGTAAATTCTAAGTTTTTCAGTGCAACTCACTCATATACTATGTACTACACTGTGCATTTCGTCTAATGCGGGTTTTTCAGTAAATTCCTAGTTTTTCAGTGCAACTCACTCATATACTATGTACTACACTGTGCATTTCGTCTAATGCGGGTTTTTCAGTAAATTCTAAGTTTTTCAGTGCAACTCACTCATATACAATGTACTACACTGTGCATTTCGTCTAATGCGGGTTTTTCAGTAAATTCTAAGTTTTTCAGTGCAACTCACTCATATACAATGTACTACACTGTGCATTTCGTCTAATGCGGGTTTTTCAGTAAATTCTAAGTTTTTCATTGCAACTCACTCATATACAATGTACTACACTGTGCATTTCGTCTAATGCGGGTTTTTCAGTAAATTCTTAGTTTTTCAGTGCAACTCACTCATATACAATGTACTACACTGTGCATTTCGTCTAATGCTGGTTTTTCAGTAAATTCTAATTTTTTCAGTGCAACTCACTCATATACAATGTACTACACTGTGCATTTCGTCTAATGCGGGTTTTTCAGTAAATTCTAAGTTTTTCAGTGCAACTCACTCATATACAATGTACTACACTGTGCATTTCGTCTAATGCGGGTTTTTCAGTAAATTCTAAGTTTTTCAGTGCAACTCACTCATATACTATGTACTACACTGTGCATTTCGTCTAATGCGGGTTTTTCAGTAAATTCCTAGTTTTTCAGTGCAACTCACTCATATACTATGTACTACACTGTGCATTTCGTCTAATGCGGGTTTTTCAGTAAATTCTAAGTTTTTCAGTGCAACTCACTCATATACAATGTACTACACTGTGCATTTCGTCTAATGCGGGTTTTTCAGTAAATTCTAAGTTTTTCAGTGCAACTCACTCATATACAATGTACTACACTGTGCATTTCGTCTAATTCGGGTTTTTCAGTAAATTCTAAGTTTTTCAGTGCAACTCACTCATATACAATGTACTACACTGTGCATTTCGTCTAATGCGGGTTTTTCAGTAAATTCTAAGTTTTTCAGTGCAACTCACTCATATACAATGTACTACACTGTGCATTTCGTCTAATGCGGGTTTTTCAGTAAATTCTAAGTTTTTCATTGCAACTCACTCATATACAATGTACTACACTGTGCATTTCGTCTAATGCGGGTTTTTCAGTAAATTCTAAGTTTTTCAGTGCAACTCACTCATATACAATGTACTACACTGTGCATTTCGTCTAATGCGGGTTTTTAAGTAAATTCTAAGTTTATCAGTGCAACTCACTCATATACTATGTACTACACTGTGCATTTCGTCTAATGCGGGTTTTTCAGTAAATTCTAAGTTTTTCAGTGCAGCTCACTCATATACTATATACTACACTGTGCATTTCGTCTAATGCGGGTTTTTCAGTAAATTCTAAGTTTTTCAGTGCAACTCACTCATGTACAATGTACTACACTGTGCATTTCCTCTAATGAGGGTTTTTCAGTAAATTCTAAGTTTTTCAGTGCAACTCACTCATGTACAATGTACTACACTGTGCATTTCGTCTAATGCGGGTTTTTCAGTAAATTCTAAGTTTTTCAGTGCAACTCACTCATATACAATGTACTACACTGTGCATTTCGTCTAATTCGGGTTTTTCAGTAAATTCTAAGTTTTTCAGTGCAACTCACTCATATACAATGTACTACACTGTGCATTTCGTCTAATGCGGGTTTTTCAGTAAATTCTAATTTTTTCAGTGCAACTCACTCATATACAATGTACTACACTGTGCATTTCGTCTAATGCGGATTTTTCAGTAAATTCTAAGTTTTTCAGTGCAACTCACTCATATACTATGTACTACACTGTGCATTTCGTCTAATGCGTGTTTTTCAGTAAATTTTAAGTTTTTCAGTGCAACTCACTCATATACTATGTACTACACTGTGCATTTCGTCTAATGCGGGTTTTTCAGTAAATTCCTAGTTTTTCACTGCAACTCACTCATATACTATGCACTACACTGTGCATTTCGTCTAATGCGGGTTTTTCAGTAAATTCTAAGTTTTTCAGTGCAACTCACTCATATACTATGTACTACACTGTGCATTTCGTCTAATGCGGGTTTTTCAGTAAATTCGAAGTTTTTCAGTGCAACTCACTCATATACAATGTACTACACTGTGCATTTCATCTAATGCGGGTTTTTCAGTAAATTCTAAGTTTTTCAGTGCAACTCACTCATATACAATGTACTACACTGTGCATTTCGTCTAATGCGGGTTTTTCAGTAAATTCTAAGTTTTTCAGTGCAACTCACTCATATACAATGTACTACACTGTGCATTTCGTCTAATGCGGATTTTTCAGTAAATTCTAAGTTTTTCATTGCAACTCACTCATATACAATGTACTACACTGTGCATTTCGTCTAATGCGGGTTTTTAAGTAAATTCTAAGTTTATCAGTGCAACTCACTCATATACTATGTACTACACTGTGCATTTCGTCTAATGCGGGTTTTTCAGTAAATTCTAAGTTTTTCAGTGCAGCTCACTCATATACTATATACTACACTGTGCATGTCGTCTAATGCGGGTTTTTCAGTAAATTCTAAGTTTTTCAGTGCAACTCACTCATATACAATGTACTACACTGTGCATTTCGTCTAATGCGGGTTTTTCAGTAAATTCTAAGTTTTTCAGTGCAACTCACTCATATACAATGTACTACACTGTGCATTTCATCTAATGCGGGTTTTTCAGTAAATTCTAAGTTTTTCAGTGCAACTCACTCATATACAATGTACTACACTGTGCATTTCGTCTAATGCGTGTTTTTCAGTAAATTCTAAGTTTTTCAGTGCAACTCACTCATATACAATGTACTACACTGTGCATTTCGTCTAATGCGGATTTTTCAGTAAATTCTAAGTTTTTCATTGCAACTCACTCATATACAATGTACTACACTGTGCATTTCGTCTAATGCGGGTTTTTCAGTAAATTCTAAGTTTTTCAGTGCAACTCACTCATATACAATGTACTACACTGTGCATTTCGTCTAATGCTGGTTTTTCAGTAAATTCTAAGTTTTTCAGTGCAACTCACTCATATACAATGTACTACACTGTGCATTTCGTCTAATGCGTGTTTTTCAGTAAATTCTAAGTTTTTCAGTGCAACTCACTCATATACAATGTACTACACTGTGCATTTCGTCTAATGCGGGTTTTTCAGTAAATTCTAAGTTTTTCAGTGCAACTCACTCATATACAATGTACTACACTGTGCATTTCGTCTAATGCGGGTTTTTCAGTAAATTCTAAGTTTTTCATTGCAACTCACTCATATACAATGTACTACACTGTGCATTTCGTCTAATGCGGGTTTTTCAGTAAATTCTTAGTTTTTCAGTGCAACTCATTCATATACAATGTACTACACTGTGCATTTCGTCTAATGCTGGTTTTTCAGTAAATTCTAATTTTTTCAGTGCAACTCACTCATATACAATGTACTACACTGTGCATTTCGTCTAATGCGGGTTTTTCAGTAAATTCTAAGTTTTTCAGTGCAACTCACTCATATACAATGTACTACACTGTGCATTTCGTCTAATGCGGGTTTTTCAGTAAATTCTAAGTTTTTCAGTGCAACTCACTCATATACTATGTACTACACTGTGCATTTCGTCTAATGCGGGTTTTTCAGTAAATTCCTAGTTTTTCAGTGCAACTCACTCATATACTATGTACTACACTGTGCATTTCGTCTAATGCGGGTTTTTCAGTAAATTCTAAGTTTTTCAGTGCAACTCACTCATATACAATGTACTACACTGTGCATTTCGTCTAATGCGGGTTTTTCAGTAAATTCTAAGTTTTTCAGTGCAACTCACTCATATACAATGTACTACACTGTGCATTTCGTCTAATTCGGGTTTTTCAGTAAATTCTAAGTTTTTCAGTGCAACTCACTCATATACAATGTACTACACTGTGCATTTCGTCTAATGCGGGTTTTTCAGTAAATTCTAAGTTTTTCAGTGCAACTCACTCATATACAATGTACTACACTGTGCATTTCGTCTAATGTGGGTTTTTCAGTAAATTCTAAGTTTTTCATTGCAACTCACTCATATACAATGTACTACACTGTGCATTTCGTCTAATGCGGGTTTTTCAGTAAATTCTAAGTTTTTCAGTGCAACTCACTCATATACAATGTACTACACTGTGCATTTCGTCTAATGCGGGTTTTTAAGTAAATTCTAAGTTTATCAGTGCAACTCACTCATATACTATGTACTACACTGTGCATTTCGTCTAATGCGGGTTTTTCAGTAAATTCTAAGTTTTTCAGTGCAGCTCACTCATATACTATATACTACACTGTGCATTTCGTCTAATGCGGGTTTTTCAGTAAATTCTAAGTTTTTCAGTGCAACTCACTCATGTACAATGTACTACACTGTGCATTTCCTCTAATGAGGGTTTTTCAGTAAATTCTAAGTTTTTCAGTGCAACTCACTCATGTACAATGTACTACACTGTGCATTTCGTCTAATGCGGGTTTTTCAGTAAATTCTAAGTTTTTCAGTGCAACTCACTCATATACAATGTACTACACTGTGCATTTCGTCTAATTCGGGTTTTTCAGTAAATTCTAAGTTTTTCAGTGCAACTCACTCATATACAATGTACTACACTGTGCATTTCGTCTAATGCGGGTTTTTCAGTAAATTCTAATTTTTTCAGTGCAACTCACTCATATACAATGTACTACACTGTGCATTTCGTCTAATGCGGATTTTTCAGTAAATTCTAAGTTTTTCAGTGCAACTCACTCATATACTATGTACTACACTGTGCATTTCGTCTAATGCGGGTTTTTCAGTAAATTTTAAGTTTTTCAGTGCAACTCACTCATATACTATGTACTACACTGTGCATTTCGTCTAATGCGGGTTTTTCAGTAAATTCCTAGTTTTTCACTGCAACTCACTCATATACTATGCACTACACTGTGCATTTCGTCTAATGCGGGTTTTTCAGTAAATTCTAAGTTTTTCAGTGCAACTCACTCATATACTATGTACTACACTGTGCATTTCGTCTAATGCGGGTTTTTCAGTAAATTCGAAGTTTTTCAGTGCAACTCACTCATATACAATGTACTACACTGTGCATTTCATCTAATGCGGGTTTTTCAGTAAATTCTAAGTTTTTCAGTGCAACTCACTCATATACAATGTACTACACTGTGCATTTCGTCTAATGCGGGTTTTTCAGTAAATTCTAAGTTTTTCAGTGCAACTCACTCATATACAATGTACTACACTGTGCATTTCGTCTAATGCGGATTTTTCAGTAAATTCTAAGTTTTTCATTGCAACTCACTCATATACAATGTACTACACTGTGCATTTCGTCTAATGCGGGTTTTTAAGTAAATTCTAAGTTTATCAGTGCAACTCACTCATATACTATGTACTACACTGTGCATTTCGTCTAATGCGGGTTTTTCAGTAAATTCTAAGTTTTTCAGTGCAGCTCACTCATATACTATATACTACACTGTGCATGTCGTCTAATGCGGGTTTTTCAGTAAATTCTAAGTTTTTCAGTGCAACTCACTCATGTACAATGTACTACACTGTGCATTTCCTCTAATGAGGGTTTTTCAGTAAATTCTAAGTTTTTCAGTGCAACTCACTCATGTACAATGTACTACACTGTGCATTTCGTCTAATGCGGGTTTTTCAGTAAATTCTAAGTTTTTCAGTGCAACTCACTCATATACAATGTACTACACTGTGCATTTCGTCTAATTCGGGTTTTTCAGTAAATTCTAAGTTTTTCAGTGCAACTCACTCATATACAATGTACTACACTGTGCATTTCGTCTAATGCGGGTTTTTCAGTAAATTCTAATTTTTTCAGTGCAACTCACTCATATACAATGTACTACACTGTGCATTTCGTCTAATGCGGATTTTTCAGTAAATTCTAAGTTTTTCAGTGCAACTCACTCATATACTATGTACTACACTGTGCATTTCGTCTAATGCGGGTTTTTCAGTAAATTTTAAGTTTTTCAGTGCAACTCACTCATATACTATGTACTACACTGTGCATTTCGTCTAATGCGGGTTTTTCAGTAAATTCCTAGTTTTTCACTGCAACTCACTCATATACTATGCACCACACTGTGCATTTCGTCTAATGCGGGTTTTTCAGTAAATTCTAAGTTTTTCAGTGCAACTCACTCATATACAATGTACTACACTGTGCATTTCGTCTAATGCGGGTTTTTCAGTAAATTCGAAGTTTTTCAGTGCAACTCACTCATATACAATGTACTACACTGTGCATTTCGTCTAATGCGGGTTTTTCAGTAAATTCTAAGTTTTTCATTGCAACTCACTCATATACAATGTACTACACTGTGCATTTCGTCTAATGCGGATTTTTCAGTAAATTCTTAATTTTTCAGTGCAACTCATTCATATACAATGTACTACACTGTGCATTTCGTCTAATGCTGGTTTTTCAGTAAATTCTAATTTTTTCAGTGCAACTCACTCATATACAATGTACTACACTGTGCATTTCGTCTAATGCGGGTTTTTCAGTAAATTCTAAGTTTTTCAGTGCAACTCACTCATATACAATGTACTACACTGTGCATTTCGTCTAATGCGGGTTTTTCAGTAAATTCTAAGTTTTTCAGTGCAACTCACTCATATACTATGTACTACACTGTGCATTTCGTCTAATGCGGGTTTTTCAGTAAATTCCTAGTTTTTCAGTGCAACTCACTCATATACTATGTACTACACTGTGCATTTCGTCTAATGCGGGTTTTTCAGTAAATTCTAAGTTTTTCAGTGCAACTCACTCATATACAATGTACTACACTGTGCATTTCGTCTAATGCGGGTTTTTCAGTAAATTCTAAGTTTTTCAGTGCAACTCACTCATATACAATGTACTACACTGTGCATTTCGTCTAATTCGGGTTTTTCAGTAAATTCTAAGTTTTTCAGTGCAACTCACTCATATACAATGTACTACACTGTGCATTTCGTCTAATGCGGGTTTTTCAGTAAATTCTAAGTTTTTCAGTGCAACTCACTCATATACAATGTACTACACTGTGCATTTCGTCTAATGCGGGTTTTTCAGTAAATTCTAAGTTTTTCATTGCAACTCACTCATATACAATGTACTACACTGTGCATTTCGTCTAATGCGGGTTTTTCAGTAAATTCTAAGTTTTTCAGTGCAACTCACTCATATACAATGTACTACACTGTGCATTTCGTCTAATGCGGGTTTTTAAGTAAATTCTAAGTTTATCAGTGCAACTCACTCATATACTATGTACTACACTGTGCATTTCGTCTAATGCGGGTTTTTCAGTAAATTCTAAGTTTTTCAGTGCAGCTCACTCATATACTATATACTACACTGTGCATTTCGTCTAATGCGGGTTTTTCAGTAAATTCTAAGTTTTTCAGTGCAACTCACTCATGTACAATGTACTACACTGTGCATTTCCTCTAATGAGGGTTTTTCAGTAAATTCTAAGTTTTTCAGTGCAACTCACTCATGTACAATGTACTACACTGTGCATTTCGTCTAATGCGGGTTTTTCAGTAAATTCTAAGTTTTTCAGTGCAACTCACTCATATACAATGTACTACACTGTGCATTTCGTCTAATTCGGGTTTTTCAGTAAATTCTAAGTTTTTCAGTGCAACTCACTCATATACAATGTACTACACTGTGCATTTCGTCTAATGCGGGTTTTTCAGTAAATTCTAATTTTTTCAGTGCAACTCACTCATATACAATGTACTACACTGTGCATTTCGTCTAATGCGGATTTTTCAGTAAATTCTAAGTTTTTCAGTGCAACTCACTCATATACTATGTACTACACTGTGCATTTCGTCTAATGCGGGTTTTTCAGTAAATTTTAAGTTTTTCAGTGCAACTCACTCATATACTATGTACTACACTGTGCATTTCGTCTAATGCGGGTTTTTCAGTAAATTCCTAGTTTTTCACTGCAACTCACTCATATACTATGCACTACACTGTGCATTTCGTCTAATGCGGGTTTTTCAGTAAATTCTAAGTTTTTCAGTGCAACTCACTCATATACTATGTACTACACTGTGCATTTCGTCTAATGCGGGTTTTTCAGTAAATTCGAAGTTTTTCAGTGCAACTCACTCATATACAATGTACTACACTGTGCATTTCATCTAATGCGGGTTTTTCAGTAAATTCTAAGTTTTTCAGTGCAACTCACTCATATACAATGTACTACACTGTGCATTTCGTCTAATGCGGGTTTTTCAGTAAATTCTAAGTTTTTCAGTGCAACTCACTCATATACAATGTACTACACTGTGCATTTCGTCTAATGCGGATTTTTCAGTAAAATCTAAGTTTTTCATTGCAACTCACTCATATACAATGTACTACACTGTGCATTTCGTCTAATGCGGGTTTTTCAGTAAATTCTAAGTTTTTCAGTGCAACTCACTCATATACAATGTACTACACTGTGCATTTCGTCTAATGCTGGTTTTTCAGTAAATTCTAAGTTTTTCAGTGCAACTCACTCATATACAATGTACTACACTGTGCATTTCGTCTAATGCGGGTTTTTCAGTAAATTCTAAGTTTTTCAGTGCAACTCACTCATATACAATGTACTACACTGTGCATTTCGTCTAATGCGGTTTTTTCAGTAAATTCTAAGTTTTTCAGTGCAACTCACTCATATACAATGTACTACACTGTGCATTTCGTCTAATGCGGGTTTTTCAGTAAATACTAAGTTTTTCATTGCAACTCACTCATATACAATGTACTACACTGTGCATTTCGTCTAATGCGGGTTTTTCAGTAAATTCTAAGTTTTTCAGTGCAACTCACTCATATACAATGTACTACACTGTGCATTTCGTCTAATGCGGGTTTTTCAGTAAATTCTAAGTTTTTCAGTGCAACTCACTCATATACAATGTACTACACTGTGCATTTCGTCTAATGCGGGTTTTTCAGTAAATTCTAAGTTTTTCATTGCAACTCACTCATATACAATGTACTACACTGTGCATTTCGTCTAATGCGGGTTTTTCAGTAAATTCTTAGTTTTTCAGTGCAACTCACTCATATACAATGTACTACACTGTGCATTTCGTCTAATGCTTGTTTTTCAGTAAATTCTAATTTTTTCAGTGCAACTCACTCATATACAATGTACTACACTGTGCATTTCGTCTAATGCGGGTTTTTCAGTAAATTCTAAGTTTTTCAGTGCAACTCACTCATATACAATGTACTACACTGTGCATTTCGTCTAATGCGGGTTTTTCAGTAAATTCTAAGTTTTTCAGTGCAACTCACTCATATACTATGTACTACACTGTGCATTTCGTCTAATGCGGGTTTTTCAGTAAATTCCTAGTTTTTCAGTGCAACTCACTCATATACTATGTACTACACTGTGCATTTCGTCTAATGCGGGTTTTTCAGTAAATTCTAAGTTTTTCAGTGCAACTCACTCATATACAATGTACTACACTGTGCATTTCGTCTAATGCGGGTTTTTCAGTAAATTCTAAGTTTTTCAGTGCAACTCACTCATATACAATGTACTACACTGTGCATTTCGTCTAATTCGGGTTTTTCAGTAAATTCTAAGTTTTTCAGTGCAACTCACTCATATACAATGTACTACACTGTGCATTTCGTCTAATGCGGGTTTTTCAGTAAATTCTAAGTTTTTCATTGCAACTCACTCATATACAATGTACTACACTGTGCATTTCGTCTAATGCGGGTTTTTCAGTAAATTCTAAGTTTTTCAGTGCAACTCACTCATATACAATGTACTACACTGTGCATTTCGTCTAATGCGGGTTTTTAAGTAAATTCTAAGTTTATCAGTGCAACTCACTCATATACTATGTACTACACTGTGCATTTCGTCTAATGCGGGTTTTTCAGTAAATTCTAAGTTTTTCAGTGCAGCTCACTCATATACTATATACTACACTGTGCATTTCGTCTAATGCGGGTTTTTCAGTAAATTCTAAGTTTTTCAGTGCAACTCACTCATGTACAATGTACTACACTGTGCATTTCCTCTAATGAGGGTTTTTCAGTAAATTCTAAGTTTTTCAGTGCAACTCACTCATGTACAATGTACTACACTGTGCATTTCGTCTAATGCGGGTTTTTCAGTAAATTCTAAGTTTTTCAGTGCAACTCACTCATATACAATGTACTACACTGTGCATTTCGTCTAATTCGGGTTTTTCAGTAAATTCTAAGTTTTTCAGTGCAACTCACTCATATACAATGTACTACACTGTGCATTTCGTCTAATGCGGGTTTTTCAGTAAATTCTAATTTTTTCAGTGCAACTCACTCATATACAATGTACTACACTGTGCATTTCGTCTAATGCGGATTTTTCAGTAAATTCTAAGTTTTTCATTGCAACTCACTCATATACAATGTACTACACTGTGCATTTCGTCTAATGCGGGTTTTTCAGTAAATTCTAAGTTTTTCAGTGCAACTCACTCATATACAATGTACTACACTGTGCATTTCGTCTAATGCGGGTTTTTAAGTAAATTCTAAGTTTATCAGTGCAACTCACTCATATACTATGTACTACACTGTGCATTTCGTCTAATGCGGGTTTTTCAGTAAATTCTAAGTTTTTCAGTGCAGCTCACTCATATACTATATACTACACTGTGCATTTCGTCTAATGCGGGTTTTTCAGTAAATTCTAAGTTTTTCAGTGCAACTCACTCATGTACAATGTACTACACTGTGCATTTCCTCTAATGAGGGTTTTTCAGTAAATTCTAAGTTTTTCAGTGCAACTCACTCATGTACAATGTACTACACTGTGCATTTCGTCTAATGCGGGTTTTTCAGTAAATTCTAAGTTTTTCAGTGCAACTCACTCATATACAATGTACTACACTGTGCATTTCGTCTAATTCGGGTTTTTCAGTAAATTCTAAGTTTTTCAGTGCAACTCACTCATATACAATGTACTACACTGTGCATTTCGTCTAATGCGGGTTTTTCAGTAAATTCTAATTTTTTCAGTGCAACTCACTCATATACAATGTACTACACTGTGCATTTCGTCTAATGCGGGTTTTTCAGTAAATTCCTAGTTTTTCAGTGCAACTCACTCATATACTATGTACTACACTGTGCATTTCGTCTAATGCGGGTTTTTCAGTAAATTCCTAGTTTTTCAGTGCAACTCACTCATATACTATGTACTACACTGTGCATTTCGTCTAATGCGGGTTTTTCAGTAAATTCTAAGTTTTTCAGTGCAACTCACTCATATACAATGTACTACTCTCTGCATTTCGTCTAATGCGGGTTTTTCAGTAAATTCCTAGTTTTTCAGTGCAACTCACTCATATACTATGTACTACACTGTGCATTTCGTCTAATGCGGGTTTTTCAGTAAATTCTAAGTTTTTCAGTGCAACTCACTCATATACAATGTACTACACTCTGCATTTCGTCTAATGCGGGTTTTTCAGTAAATTCTAAGTTTTTCAGTGCAACTCACTCATATACAATGTACTACACTGTGCATTTCGTCTAATGCGGGTTTTTCAGTAAATTCTAAGTTTTTCAGTGCAACTCACTCATATACAATGTACTACACTATGCATTACGTCTAATGCGGGTTTTTCAGTAAATTCTAAGTTTTTCAGTGCAACTCACTCATATACTATGTACTACACTGTGCATTTCGTCTAATGCGGGTTTTTCAGTAAATTCCTAGTTTTTCAGTGCAACTCACTCATATACAATGTACTACACTGTGCATTTCGTCTAATGCGGGTTTTTCAGTAAATTCTAAGTTTTTCAGTGCAACTCACTCATATACAATGTACTACACTGTGCATTTCGT
Source organism: Mus caroli (assembly GCF_978045245.1). Taxonomy (NCBI): domain Eukaryota; kingdom Metazoa; phylum Chordata; class Mammalia; order Rodentia; family Muridae; genus Mus; species Mus caroli. The sequence continues at coordinate 173,943 of NW_028227340.1, forward strand.
CTAATGCGGGTTTTTCAGTAAATTCCTAGTTTTTCAGTGCAACTCACTCATATACTATGTACTACACTGTGCATTTCGTCTAATGCGGGTTTTTCAGTAAATTCCTAGTTTTTCAGTGCAACTCACTCATATACTATGTACTACACTGTGCATTTCGTCTAATGCGGGTTTTTCAGTAAATTCTAAGTTTTTCAGTGCAACTCACTCATATACAATGTACTACACTCTGCATTTCGTCTAATGCGGGTTTTTCAGTAAATTCTAAGTTTTTCAGTGCAACTCACTCATATACAATGTACTACACTGTGCATTTCGTCTAATGCGGGTTTTTCAGTAAATTCTAAGTTTTTCAGTGCAACTCACTCATATACAATGTACTACACTGTGCATTTCGTCTAATGCGGGTTTTTCGGTAAATTCTAAGTTTTTCAGTGCAACTCACTCATATACTATGTACTACTCTGTGCATTTCGTCTAATGCGGGTTTTTCAGTAAATTCTAAGTTTTTCAGTGCAACTCACTCATATACAATGTACTACACTGTGCATTTCGTCTAATGCGGGTTTTTCAGTAAATTCTAAGTTTTTCAGTGCAACTCACTCATATACTATGTACTACACTGTGCATTTCGTCTAATGCGGGTTTTTCAGTAAATTCTAAGTTTTTCAGTGCAACTCACTCATATACAATGTACTACACTGTGCATTTCGTCTAATGCGGGTTTTTCAGTAATTTCTAAGTTTTTCAGTGCAACTCACTCATATACAATGTACTACACTGTGCATTTCGTCTATTGCGGGTTTTTAAGTAAATTCTAAGTTTTTCAGTGCAACTCACTCATATACAATGTACTACACTGTGCATTTCGTCTAATGCGGGTTTTTCAGTAAATTCTAAGTTTTTCAGTGCAACTCACTCATATACTATATACTACACTGTGCATTTCGTATAATGCGGGTTTTTCAGTAAATTCTAAGTTTTTCAGTGCGACTCACTCATATACTATATACTACACTGTGCATTTCGTCTAATGCGGGTTTTTCAGTAAATTCTAAGTTTTTCAGTGCAACTCACTCATATACAATATATTACACTGTGCATTTCGTCTAATGCGGGTTTTTCAGTAAATTTTAAGTTTTTCGGTGCAACTCACTCATATACAATGTACTACACTGTGCATTTCGTCTAATGCGGGTTTTTCAGTAAATTCTAAGTTTTTCAGTGCAACTCACTCATATACAATGTACTACACTGTGCATTTCGTCTAATGCGGGTTTTTCAGTAAATTCTAAGTTTTTCAGTGCAACTCACTCATATACAATGTACTACACTGTGCATTTCGTCTAATGCGGGTTTTTCAGTAAATTCTAAGTTTTTCAGTGCAACTCACTCATATACAATGTACTACACTGTGCATTTCGTCTAATGCGGGTTTTTCAGTAAATTCCTAGTTTTTCAGTGCAACTCACTCATATACTATGTACTACACTGTGCATTTCGTCTAATGCGGGTTTTTCAGTAAATTCTAAGTTTTTCAGTGCAACTCACTCATATACAATGTACTACACTCTGCATTTCGTCTAATGCGGGTTTTTCAGTAAATTCTAAGTTTTTCAGTGCAACTCACTCATATACAATGTACTACACTCTGCATTTCGTCTAATGCGGGTTTTTCAGTAAATTCTAAGTTTTTCAGTGCAACTCACACATATACAATGTACTACACTATGCATTACGTCTAATGCGGGTTTTTCAGTAAATTCTAAGTTTTTCAGTGCAACTCACTCATATACTATGTACTACACTGTGCATTTCGTCTAATGCGGGTTTTTCAGTAAATTCCTAGTTTTTCAGTGCAACTCACTCATATACAATGTACTACACTGTGCATTTCGTCTAATGCGGGTTTTTCAGTAAATTCCTAGTTTTTCAGTGCAACTCACTCATATACTATGTACTACACTGTGCATTTCGTCTAATGCGGGTTTTTCAGTAAATTCTAAGTTTTTCAGTGCAACTCACTCATATACAATGTACTACACTGTGCATTTCGTCTAATGCGGGTTTTTCAGTAAATTCTAAGTTTTTCAGTGCAACTCACTCATATACAATGTACTACACTGTGCATTTCGTCTAATGCGGGTTTTTCAGTAAATTCTAAGTTTTTCAGTGCAACTCACTCATATACTATGTACTACACTGTGCATTTCGTCTAATGCGGGTTTTTCAGTAAATTCCTAGTTTTTCAGTGAAACTCACTCATATACTATGTACTACACTGTGCATTTCGTCTAATGCGGGTTTTTCAGTAAATTCTAAGTTTTTCAGTGCAACTCACTCATATACAATGTACTACACTGTGCATTTCGTCTAATGCGGGTTTTTCAGTAAATTCTAAGTTTTTCAGTGCAACTCACTCATATACAATGTACTACACTGTGCATTTCGTCTAATTCGGGTTTTTCAGTAAATTCTAAGTTTTTCAGTGCAACTCACTCATATACAATGTACTACACTGTGCATTTCGTCTAATGCGGGTTTTTCAGTAAATTCTAAGTTTTTCAGTGCAACTCACTCATATACAATGTACTACACTGTGCATTTCGTCTAATGCGGGTTTTTCAGTAAATTCCTAGTTTTTCAGTGCAACTCACTCATATACTATGTACTACACTGTGCATTTCGTCTAATGCGGGTTTTTCAGTAAATTCTAAGTTTTTCAGTGCAACTCACTCATATACAATGTACTACACTCTGCATTTCGTCTAATGCGGGTTTTTCAGTAAATTCTAAGTTTTTCAGTGCAACTCACTCATATACAATGTACTACACTGTGCATTTCGTCTAATGCGGGTTTTTCAGTAAATTCCTAGTTTTTCAGTGCAACTCACTCATATACTATGTACTACACTGTGCATTTCGTCTAATGCGGGTTTTTCAGTAAATTCTAAGTTTTTCAGTGCAACTCACTCATATACAATGTACTACACTCTGCATTTCGTCTAATGCGGGTTTTTCAGTAAATTCTAAGTTTTTCAGTGCAACTCACTCATATACAATGTACTACACTCTGCATTTCGTCTAATGCGGGTTTTTCAGTAAATTCTAAGTTTTTCAGTGCAACTCACACATATACAATGTACTACACTATGCATTACGTCTAATGCGGGTTTTTCAGTAAATTCTAAGTTTTTCAGTGCAACTCACTCATATACTATGTACTACACTGTGCATTTCGTCTAATGCGGGTTTTTCAGTAAATTCCTAGTTTTTCAGTGCAACTCACTCATATACAATGTACTACACTGTGCATTTCGTCTAATGCGGGTTTTTCAGTAAATTCCTAGTTTTTCAGTGCAACTCACTCATATACTATGTACTACACTGTGCATTTCGTCTAATGCGGGTTTTTCAGTAAATTCTAAGTTTTTCAGTGCAACTCACTCATATACAATGTACTACACTGTGCATTTCGTCTAATGCGGGTTTTTCAGTAAATTCTAAGTTTTTCAGTGCAACTCACTCATATACAATGTACTACACTGTGCATTTCGTCTAATGCGGGTTTTTCAGTAAATTCTAAGTTTTTCAGTGCAACTCACTCATATACTATGTACTACACTGTGCATTTCGTCTAATGCGGGTTTTTCAGTAAATTCCTAGTTTTTCAGTGAAACTCACTCATATACTATGTACTACACTGTGCATTTCGTCTAATGCGGGTTTTTCAGTAAATTCTAAGTTTTTCAGTGCAACTCACTCATATACAATGTACTACACTGTGCATTTCGTCTAATGCGGGTTTTTCAGTAAATTCTAAGTTTTTCAGTGCAACTCACTCATATACAATGTACTACACTGTGCATTTCGTCTAATTCGGGTTTTTCAGTAAATTCTAAGTTTTTCAGTGCAACTCACTCATATACAATGTACTACACTGTGCATTTCGTCTAATGCGGGTTTTTCAGTAAATTCTAAGTTTTTCAGTGCAACTCACTCATATACAATGTACTACACTGTGCATTTCGTCTAATGCGGGTTTTTCAGTAAATTCTAAGTTTTTCATTGCAACTCACTCATATACAATGTACTACACTGTGCATTTCGTCTAATGCGGGTTTTTCAGTAAATTCTAAGTTTTTCAGTGCAACTCACTCATATACAATGTACTACACTGTGCATTTCGTCTAATGCGGGTTTTTAAGTAAATTCTAAGTTTATCAGTGCAACTCACTCATATACTATGTCCTACACTGTGCATTTCGTCTAATGCGGGTTTTTCAGTAAATTGGAAGTTTTTCAGTGCAACTCACTCATATACAATGTACTACACTGTGCATTTCATCTAATGCGGGTTTTTCAGTAAATTCTAAGTTTTTCAGTGCAACTCACTCATATACAATGTACTACACTGTGCATTTCGTCTAATGCGGGTTTTTCAGTAAATTCTAAGTTTTTCAGTGCAACTCACTCATATACAATGTACTACACTGTGCATTTCGTCTAATGCGGATTTTTCAGTAAATTCTAAGTTTTTCATTGCAACTCACTCATATACAATGTACTACACTGTGCATTTCGTCTAATGCGGGTTTTTCAGTAAATTCTAAGTTTTTCAGTGCAACTCACTCATATACAATGTACTACACTGTGCATTTCGTCTAATGCTGGTTTTTCAGTAAATTCTAAGTTTTTCAGTGCAACTCACTCATATACAATGTACTACACTGTGCATTTCGTCTAATGCGGGTTTTTCAGTAAATTCTAAGTTTTTCAGTGCAACTCACTCATATACAATGTACTACACTGTGCATTTCGTCTAATGCGGTTTTTTCAGTAAATTCTAAGTTTTTCAGTGCAACTCACTCATATACAATGTACTACACTGTGCATTTCGTCTAATGCGGGTTTTTCAGTAAATACTAAGTTTTTCATTGCAACTCACTCATATACAATGTACTACACTGTGCATTTCGTCTAATGCGGGTTTTTCAGTAAATTCTTAGTTTTTCAGTGCAACTCACTCATATACAATGTACTACACTGTGCATTTCGTCTAATGCTGGTTTTTCAGTAAATTCTAATTTTTTCAGTGCAACTCACTCATATACAATGTACTACACTGTGCATTTCGTCTAATGCGGGTTTTTCAGTAAATTCTAAGTTTTTCAGTGCAACTCACTCATATACAATGTACTACACTGTGCATTTCGTCTAATGCGGGTTTTTCAGTAAATTCTAAGTTTTTCAGTGCAACTCACTCATATACTATGTACTACACTGTGCATTTCGTCTAATGCGGGTTTTTCAGTAAATTCCTAGTTTTTCAGTGCAACTCACTCATATACTATGTACTACACTGTGCATTTCGTCTAATGCGGGTTTTTCAGTAAATTCTAAGTTTTTCAGTGCAACTCACTCATATACAATGTACTACACTGTGCATTTCGTCTAATGCGGGTTTTTCAGTAAATTCTAAGTTTTTCAGTGCAACTCACTCATATACAATGTACTACACTGTGCATTTCGTCTAATTCGGGTTTTTCAGTAAATTCTAAGTTTTTCAGTGCAACTCACTCATATACAATGTACTACACTGTGCATTTCGTCTAATGCGGGTTTTTCAGTAAATTCTAAGTTTTTCAGTGCAACTCACTCATATACAATGTACTACACTGTGCATTTCGTCTAATGCGGGTTTTTCAGTAAATTCTAAGTTTTTCAGTGCAACTCACTCATATACAATGTACTACACTGTGCATTTCGTCTAATGCGGGTTTTTCAGTAAATTCTAAGTTTTTCAGTGCAACTCACTCATATACAATGTACTACACTGTGCATTTCGTCTAAAGCGGGTTTTCAGTAAATTCTAAGTTTTTCAGTGCAACTCACTCATATACAATGTACTACACTGTGCATTTCGTCTAATGCGGGTTTTTCAGTAAATTCTAAGTTTTTCAGTGCAACTCACTCATATACAATGTACTACACTGTGCATTTCGTCTAATGCGGGTTTTTAAGTAAATTCTAAGTTTATCAGTGCAACTCACTCATATACTATGTACTACACTGTGCATTTCGTCTAATGCGGGTTTTTCAGTAAATTCTAAGTTTTTCAGTGCAGCTCACTCATATACTATATACTACACTGTGCATTTCGTCTAATGCGGGTTTTTCAGTAAATTCTAAGTTTTTCAGTGCAACTCACTCATGTACAATGTACTACACTGTGCATTTCGTCTAATGAGGGTTTTTCAGTAAATTCTAAGTTTTTCAGTGCAACTCACTCATGTACAATGTACTACACTGTGCATTTCGTCTAATGCGGGTTTTTCAGTAAATTCTAAGTTTTTCAGTGCAACTCACTCATATACAATGTACTACACTGTGCATTTCGTCTAATGCGGGTTTTTCAGTAAATTCTAAGTTTTTCAGTGCAACTCACTCATATACAATGTACTACACTGTGCATTTCGTCTAATGCGGGTTTTTCAGTAAATTCTAAGTTTTTCAGTGCAACTCACTCATATACAATGTACTACACTGTGCATTTCGTCTAATGCGGATTTTTCAGTAAATTCTAAGTTTTTCAGTGCAACTCACTCATATACTATGTACTACACTGTGCATTTCGTCTAATGCGGGTTTTTCAGTAAATTTTAAGTTTTTCAGTGCAACTCACTCATATACTATGTACTACACTGTGCATTTCGTCTAATGCGGGTTTTTCAGTAAATTCCTAGTTTTTCACTGCAACTCACTCATATACTATGCACTACACTGTGCATTTCGTCTAATGCGGGTTTTTCAGTAAATTCTAAGTTTTTCAGTGCAACTCACTCATATACAATGTACTACACTGTGCATTTCGTCTAATGCGGGTTTTTCAGTAAATTCGAAGTTTTTCAGTGCAACTCACTCATATACAATGTACTACACTGTGCATTTCATCTAATGCGGGTTTTTCAGTAAATTCTAAGTTTTTCAGTGCAACTCACTCATATACAATGTACTACACTGTGCATTTCGTCTAATGCGGGTTTTTCAGTAAATTCTAAGTTTTTCAGTGCAACTCACTCATATACAATGTACTACACTGTGCATTTCGTCTAATGCGGATTTTTCAGTAAATTCTAAGTTTTTCATTGCAACTCACTCATATACAATGTACTACACTGTGCATTTCGTCTAATGCGGGTTTTTCAGTAAATTCTAAGTTTTTCAGTGCAACTCACTCATATACAATGTACTACACTGTGCATTTCGTCTAATGCGGGTTTTTAAGTAAATTCTAAGTTTATCAGTGCAACTCACTCATATACTATGTACTACACTGTGCATTTCGTCTAATGCGGGTTTTTCAGTAAATTCTAAGTTTTTCAGTGCAGCTCACTCATATACTATATACTACACTGTGCATTTCGTCTAATGCGGGTTTTTCAGTAAATTCTAAGTTTTTCAGTGCAACTCACTCATGTACAATGTACTACACTGTGCATTTCGTCTAATGAGGGTTTTTCAGTAAATTCTAAGTTTTTCAGTGCAACTCACTCATGTACAATGTACTACACTGTGCATTTCGTCTAATGCGGGTTTTTCAGTAAATTCTAAGTTTTTCAGTGCAACTCACTCATATACAATGTACTACACTGTGCATTTCGTCTAAGTCGGGTTTTTCAGTAAATTCTAAGTTTTTCAGTGCAACTCACTCATATACAATGTACTACACTGTGCATTTCGTCTAATGCGGGTTTTTCAGTAAATTCTAATTTTTTCAGTGCAACTCACTCATATACAATGTACTACACTGTGCATTTCGTCTAATGCGGATTTTTCAGTAAATTCTAAGTTTTTCAGTGCAACTCACTCATATACTATGTACTACACTGTGCATTTCGTCTAATGCGGGTTTTTTCAGTAAATTCCTAGTTTTTCACTGCAACTCACTCATATACTATGCACTACACTGTGCATTTCGTCTAATGCGGGTTTTTCAGTAAATTCTAAGTTTTTCAGTGCAACTCACTCATATACAATGTACTACACTGTGCATTTCGTCTAATGCGGGTTTTTCAGTAAATTCGAAGTTTTTCAGTGCAACTCACTCATATACAATGTACTACACTGTGCATTTCATCTAATGCGGGTTTTTCAGTAAATTCTAAGTTTTTCAGTGCAACTCACTCATATACAATGTACTACACTGTGCATTTCGTCTAATGCGGGTTTTTCAGTAAATTCTAAGTTTTTCAGTGCAACTCACTCATATACAATGTACTACACTGTGCATTTCGTCTAATGCGGATTTTTCAGTAAATTCTAAGTTTTTCATTGCAACTCACTCATATACAATGTACTACACTGTGCATTTCGTCTAATGCGGGTTTTTCAGTAAATTCTAAGTTTTTCAGTGCAACTCACTCATATACAATGTACTACACTGTGCATTTCGTCTAATGCTGGTTTTTCAGTAAATTCTAAGTTTTTCAGTGCAACTCACTCATATACAATGTACTACACTGTGCATTTCGTCTAATGCGGGTTTTTCAGTAAATTCTAAGTTTTTCAGTGCAACTCACTCATATACAATGTACTACACTGTGCATTTCGTCTAATGCGGGTTTTTCAGTAAATTCTAAGTTTTTCAGTGCAACTCACTCATATACAATGTACTACACTGTGCATTTCGTCTAATGCGGGTTTTTCAGTAAATTCTAAGTTTTTCATTGCAACTCACTCATATACAATGTACTACACTGTGCATTTCGTCTAATGCGGGTTTTTCAGTAAATTCTAAGTTTTTCAGTGCAACTCACTCATATACTATGTACTACACTGTGCATTTCGTCTAATGCGGGTTTTTCAGTAAATTCTAAGTTTTTCATTGCAACTCACTCATATACTATATACTACACTGTGCATTTCGTCTAATGCGGGTTTTTCAGTAAATTCTAAGTTTTTCAGTGCAACTCACTCATATACAATGTACTACACTGTGAATTTCGTCTAATGCGGGTTTTTCAGTAAATTCTAAGTTTTTCAGTGCAACTCACTCATATACAATGTACTACACTGTGCATTTCGTCTAATTCGGGTTTTTCAGTAAATTCTAAGTTTTTCAGTGCAACTCACTCATATACAATGTACTACACTGTGCATTTCGTCTAATGCGGGTTTTTCAGTAAATTCTAAGTTTTTCAGTGCAACTCACTCATATACAATGTACTACACTGTGCATTTCGTCTAATGCGGGTTTTTCAGTAAATTCTAAGTTTTTCAGTGCAACTCACTCATATACTATGTACTACACTGTGCATTTCGTCTAATGCGGGTTTTTCAGTAAATTCGAAGTTTTTCAGTGCAACTCACTCATATACAATGTACTACACTGTGCATTTCATCTAATGCGGGTTTTTCAGTAAATTCTAAGTTTTTCAGTGCAACTCACTCATATACAATGTACTACACTGTGCATTTCGTCTAATGCGGGTTTTCCAGTAAATTCTAAGTTTTTCAGTGCAACTCACTCATATACAATGTACTACACTGTGCATTTCGTCTAATGCGGATTTTTCAGTAAATTCTAAGTTTTTCATTGCAACTCACTCATATACAATGTACTACACTGTGCATTTCGTCTAATGCGGGTTTTTAAGTAAATTCTAAGTTTATCAGTGCAACTCACTCATATACTATGTACTACACTGTGCATTTCGTCTAATGCGGGTTTTTCAGTAAATTCTAAGTTTTTCAGTGCAGCTCACTCATATACTATATACTACACTGTGCATGTCGTCTAATGCGGGTTTTTCAGTAAATTCTATGTTTTTCAGTGCAACTCACTCATGTACAATGTACTACACTGTGCATTTCCTCTAATGAGGGTTTTTCAGTAAATTCTAAGTTTTTCAGTGCAACTCACTCATGTACAATGTACTACACTGTGCATTTCGTCTAATGCGGGTTTTTCAGTAAATTCTAAGTTTTTCAGTGCAACTCACTCATATACAATGTACTACACTGTGCATTTCGTCTAATTCGGGTTTTTCAGTAAATTCTAAGTTTTTCAGTGCAACTCACTCATATACAATGTACTACACTGTGCATTTCGTCTAATGCGGGTTTTTCAGTAAATTCTAATTTTTTCAGTGCAACTCACTCATATACAATGTACTACACTGTGCATTTCGTCTAATGCGGATTTTTCAGTAAATTCTAAGTTTTTCAGTGCAACTCACTCATATACTATGTACTACACTGTGCATTTCGTCTAATGCGGGTTTTTCAGTAAATTTTAAGTTTTTCAGTGCAACTCACTCATATACTATGTACTACACTGTGCATTTCGTCTAATGCGGGTTTTTCAGTAAATTCCTAGTTTTTCACTGCAACTCACTCATATACTATGCACCACACTGTGCATTTCGTCTAATGCGGGTTTTTCAGTAAATTCTAAGTTTTTCAGTGCAACTCACTCATATACAATGTACTACACTGTGCATTTCGTCTAATGCGGGTTTTTCAGTAAATTCGAAGTTTTTCAGTGCAACTCACTCATATACAATGTACTACACTGTGCATTTCATCTAATGCGGGTTTTTCAGTAAATTCTAAGTTTTTCAGTGCAACTCACTCATATACAATGTACTACACTGTGCATTTCGTCTAATGCGGGTTTTTCAGTAAATTCTAAGTTTTTCAGTGCAACTCACTCATATACAATGTACTACACTGTGCATTTCATCTAATGCGGGTTTTTCAGTAAATTCTAAGTTTTTCAGTGCAACTCACTCATAAACAATGTACTACACTGTGCATTTCGTCTAATGCGTGTTTTTCAGTAAATTCTAAGTTTTTCAGTGCAACTCACTCATATACAATGTACTACACTGTGCATTTCGTCTAATGCGGATTTTTCAGTAAATTCTAAGTTTTTCATTGCAACTCACTCATATACAATGTACTACACTGTGCATTTCGTCTAATGCGGGTTTTTCAGTAAATTCTAAGTTTTTCAGTGCAACTCACTCATATACAATGTACTACACTGTGCATTTCGTCTAATGCTGGTTTTTCAGTAAATTCTAAGTTTTTCAGTGCAACTCACTCATATACAATGTACTACACTGTGCATTTCGTCTAATGCTGGTTTTTCAGTAAATTCTAAGTTTTTCAGTGCAACTCACTCATATACAATGTACTACACTGTGCATTTCGTCTAATGCGGGTTTTTCAGTAAATTCTAAGTTTTTCAGTGCAACTCACTCATATACAATGTACTACACTGTGCATTTCGTCTAATGCGGGTTTTTCAGTAAATTCTAAGTTTTTCATTGCAACTCACTCATATACAATGTACTACACTGTGCATTTCGTCTAATGCGGGTTTTTCAGTAAATTCTTAGTTTTTCAGTGCAACTCACTCATATACAATGTACTACACTGTGCATTTCGTCTAATGCTGGTTTTTCAGTAAATTCTAATTTTTTCAGTGCAACTCACTCATATACAATGTACTACACTGTGCATTTCGTCTAATGCGGGTTTTTCAGTAAATTCTAAGTTTTTCAGTGCAACTCACTCATATACAATGTACTACACTGTGCATTTCGTCTAATGCGGGTTTTTCAGTAAATTCTAAGTTTTTCAGTGCAACTCACTCATATACTATGTACTACACTGTGCATTTCGTCTAATGCGGGTTTTTCAGTAAATTCCTAGTTTTTCAGTGAAACTCACTCATATACTATGTACTACACTGTGCATTTCGTCTAATGCGGGTTTTTCAGTAAATTCTAAGTTTTTCAGTGCAACTCACTCATATACAATGTACTACACTGTGCATTTCGTCTAATGCGGGTTTTTCAGTAAATTCTAAGTTTTTCAGTGCAACTCACTCATATACAATGTACTACACTGTGCATTTCGTCTAATTCGGGTTTTTCAGTAAATTCTAAGTTTTTCAGTGCAACTCACTCATATACAATGTACTACACTGTGCATTTCGTCTAATGCGGGTTTTTCAGTAAATTCTAAGTTTTTCAGTGCAACTCACTCATATACAATGTACTACACTGTGCATTTCGTCTAATGCGGGTTTTTCAGTAAATTCTAAGTTTTTCATTGCAACTCACTCATATACAATGTACTACACTGTGCATTTCGTCTAATGCGGGTTTTTCAGTAAATTCTAAGTTTTTCAGTGCAACTCACTCATATACAATGTACTACACTGTGCATTTCGTCTAATGCGGGTTTTTAAGTAAATTCTAAGTTTATCAGTGCAACTCACTCATATACTATGTTCTACACTGTGCATTTCGTCTAATGCGGGTTTTTCAGTAAATTGGAAGTTTTTCAGTGCAACTCACTCATATACAATGTACTACACTGTGCATTTCATCTAATGCGGGTTTTTCAGTAAATTCTAAGTTTTTCAGTGCAACTCACTCATATACAATGTACTACACTGTGCATTTCGTCTAATGCGGGTTTTTCAGTAAATTCTAAGTTTTTCAGTGCAACTCACTCATATACAATGTACTACACTGTGCATTTCGTCTAATGCGGATTTTTCAGTAAATTCTAAGTTTTTCATTGCAACTCACTCATATACAATGTACTACACTGTGCATTTCGTCTAATGCGGGTTTTTCAGTAAATTCTAAGTTTTTCAGTGCAACTCACTCATATACAATGTACTACACTGTGCATTTCGTCTAATGCTGGTTTTTCAGTAAATTCTAAGTTTTTCAGTGCAACTCACTCATATACAATGTACTACACTGTGCATTTCGTCTAATGCGGGTTTTTCAGTAAATTCTAAGTTTTTCAGTGCAACTCACTCATATACAATGTACTACACTGTGCATTTCGTCTAATGCGGTTTTTTCAGTAAATTCTAAGTTTTTCAGTGCAACTCACTCATATACAATGTACTACACTGTGCATTTCGTCTAATGCGGGTTTTTCAGTAAATACTAAGTTTTTCATTGCAACTCACTCATATACAATGTACTACACTGTGCATTTCGTCTAATGCGGGTTTTTCAGTAAATTCTTAGTTTTTCAGTGCAACTCACTCATATACAATGTACTACACTGTGCATTTCGTCTAATGCTGGTTTTTCAGTAAATTCTAATTTTTTCAGTGCAACTCACTCATATACAATGTACTACACTGTGCATTTCGTCTAATGCGGGTTTTTCAGTAAATTCTAAGTTTTTCAGTGCAACTCACTCATATACAATGTACTACACTGTGCATTTCGTCTAATGCGGGTTTTTCAGTAAATTCTAAGTTTTTCAGTGCAACTCACTCATATACTATGTACTACACTGTGCATTTCGTCTAATGCGGGTTTTTCAGTAAATTCCTAGTTTTTCAGTGCAACTCACTCATATACTATGTACTACACTGTGCATTTCGTCTAATGCGGGTTTTTCAGTAAATTCTAAGTTTTTCAGTGCAACTCACTCATATACAATGTACTACACTGTGCATTTCGTCTAATGCGGGTTTTTCAGTAAATTCTAAGTTTTTCAGTGCAACTCACTCATATACAATGTACTACACTGTGCATTTCGTCTAATTCGGGTTTTTCAGTAAATTCTAAGTTTTTCAGTGCAACTCACTCATATACAATGTACTACACTGTGCATTTCGTCTAATGCGGGTTTTTCAGTAAATTCTAAGTTTTTCAGTGCAACTCACTCATATACAATGTACTACACTGTGCATTTCGTCTAATGCGGGTTTTTCAGTAAATTCTAAGTTTTTCAGTGCAACTCACTCATATACAATGTACTACACTGTGCATTTCGTCTAATGCGGGTTTTTCAGTAAATTCTAAGTTTTTCAGTGCAACTCACTCATATACAATGTACTACACTGTGCATTTCGTCTAAAGCGGGTTTTCAGTAAATTCTAAGTTTTTCATTGCAACTCACTCATATACAATGTACTACACTGTGCATTTCGTCTAATGCGGGTTTTTCAGTAAATTCTAAGTTTTTCAGTGCAACTCACTCATATACAATGTACTACACTGTGCATTTCGTCTAATGCGGGTTTTTAAGTAAATTCTAAGTTTATCAGTGCAACTCACTCATATACTATGTACTACACTGTGCATTTCGTCTAATGCGGGTTTTTCAGTAAATTCTAAGTTTTTCAGTGCAGCTCACTCATATACTATATACTACACTGTGCATTTCGTCTAATGCGGGTTTTTCAGTAAATTCTAAGTTTTTCAGTGCAACTCACTCATGTACAATGTACTACACTGTGCATTTCGTCTAATGAGGGTTTTTCAGTAAATTCTAAGTTTTTCAGTGCAACTCACTCATGTACAATGTACTACACTGTGCATTTCGTCTAATGCGGGTTTTTCAGTAAATTCTAAGTTTTTCAGTGCAACTCACTCATATACAATGTACTACACTGTGCATTTCGTCTAATGCGGGTTTTTCAGTAAATTCTAAGTTTTTCAGTGCAACTCACTCATATACAATGTACTACACTGTGCATTTCGTCTAATGCGGGTTTTTCAGTAAATTCTAAGTTTTTCAGTGCAACTCACTCATATACAATGTACTACACTGTGCATTTCGTCTAATGCGGATTTTTCAGTAAATTCTAAGTTTTCAGTGCAACTCACTCATATACTATGTACTACACTGTGCATTTCGTCTAATGCGGGTTTTTCAGTAAATTTAAGTTTTTCAGTGCAACTCACTCATATACTATGTACTACACTGTGCATTTCGTCTAATGCGGGTTTTTTCAGTAAATTCCTAGTTTTTCACTGCAACTCACTCATATACTATGCACTACACTGTGCATTTCGTCTAATGCGGGTTTTTCAGTAAATTCTAAGTTTTTCAGTGCAACTCACTCATATACAATGTACTACACTGTGCATTTCGTCTAATGCGGGTTTTTCAGTAAATTCGAAGTTTTTCAGTGCAACTCACTCATATACAATGTACTACACTGTGCATTTCATCTAATGCGGGTTTTTCAGTAAATTCTAAGTTTTTCAGTGCAACTCACTCATATACAATGTACTACACTGTGCATTTCGTCTAATGCGGGTTTTTCAGTAAATTCTAAGTTTTTCAGTGCAACTCACTCATATACAATGTACTACACTGTGCATTTCGTCTAATGCGGATTTTTCAGTAAATTCTAAGTTTTTCATTGCAACTCACTCATATACAATGTACTACACTGTGCATTTCGTCTAATGCGGGTTTTTCAGTAAATTCTAAGTTTTTCAGTGCAACTCACTCATATACAATGTACTACACTGTGCATTTCGTCTAATGCGGGTTTTTAAGTAAATTCTAAGTTTATCAGTGCAACTCACTCATATACAATGTACTACACTGTGCATTTCGTCTAATGCGGGTTTTTCAGTAAATTCTAAGTTTTTCAGTGCAACTCACTCATATACAATGTACTACACTGTGCATTTCGTCTAATGCGGGTTTTTCAGTAAATTCTAAGTTTTTCAGTGCAACTCACTCATATACTATGTACTACACTGTGCATTTCGTCTAATGCGGGTTTTTCAGTAAATTCCTAGTTTTTCAGTGCAACTCACTCATATACTATGTACTACACTGTGCATTTCGTCTAATGCGGGTTTTTCAGTAAATTCTAAGTTTTTCAGTGCAACTCACTCATATACAATGTACTACACTGTGCATTTCGTCTAATGCGGGTTTTTCAGTAAATCTAAGTTTTTCAGTGCAACTCACTCATATACAATGTACTACACTGTGCATTTCGTCTAATTCGGGTTTTTCAGTAAATTCTAAGTTTTTCAGTGCAACTCACTCATATACAATGTACTACACTGTGCATTTCGTCTAATGCGGGTTTTTCAGTAAATTCTAAGTTTTTCAGTGCAACTCACTCATATACAATGTACTACACTGTGCATTTCGTCTAATGCGGGTTTTTCAGTAAATTCTAAGTTTTTCAGTGCAACTCACTCATATACAATGTACTACACTGTGCATTTCGTCTAATGCGGGTTTTTCAGTAAATTCTAAGTTTTTCAGTGCAACTCACTCATATACAATGTACTACACTGTGCATTTCGTCTAAAGCGGGTTTTCAGTAAATTCTAAGTTTTTCAGTGCAACTCACTCATATACAATGTACTACACTGTGCATTTCGTCTAATGCGGGTTTTTCAGTAAATTCTAAGTTTTTCAGTGCAACTCACTCATATACAATGTACTACACTGTGCATTTCGTCTAATGCGGGTTTTTAAGTAAATTCTAAGTTTATCAGTGCAACTCACTCATATACTATGTACTACACTGTGCATTTCGTCTAATGCGGGTTTTTCAGTAAATTCTAAGTTTTTCAGTGCAGCTCACTCATATACTATATACTACACTGTGCATTTCGTCTAATGCGGGTTTTTCAGTAAATTCTAAGTTTTTCAGTGCAACTCACTCATGTACAAATGTACTACACTGTGCATTTCGTCTAATGAGGGTTTTTCAGTAAATTCTAAGTTTTTCAGTGCAACTCACTCATGTACAATGTACTACACTGTGCATTTCGTCTAATGCGGGTTTTTCAGTAATTCTAAGTTTTTCAGTGCAACTCACTCATATACAATGTTACTACACTGTGCATTTCGTCTAATGCGGGTTTTTCAGTAAATTCTAAGTTTTTCAGTGCAACTCACTCATATACAATGTACTACACTGTGCATTTCGTCTAATGCGGGTTTTTCAGTAAATTCTAAGTTTTTCAGTGCAACTCACTCATATACAATGTACTACACTGTGCATTTCGTCTAATGCGGATTTTTCAGTAAATTCTAAGTTTTTCAGTGCAACTCACTCAGTATACTATGTACTACACTGTGCATTTCGTCTAATGCGGGTTTTTCAGTAAATTTTAAGTTTTTCAGTGCAACTCACTCATATACTATGTACTACACTGTGCATTTCGTCTAATGCGGGTTTTCAGTAAATTCCTAGTTTTTCACTGCAACTCACTCATATACTATGCACTACACTGTGCATTTCGTCTAATGCGGGTTTTTCAGTAAATTCTAAAGTTTTTCAGTGCAACTCACTCATATACAATGTACTACACTGTGCATTTCGTCTAATGCGGGTTTTTCAGTAAATTCGAAGTTTTTCAGTGCAACTCACTCATATACAATGTACTAACACTGTGCATTTCATCTAATGCGGGTTTTTCAGTAAATCTCTAAGTTTTTTCAGTGCAACTCACTCATATACAATGTACTACACTCGTGCATTTCGTCTAATGCGGGTTTTTCAGTAAATTCTAAGTTTTTCAGTGCAACTCACTCATATACAATGTACTACACTGTGCATTTCGTTAATGCGGATTTTTCAGTAAATTCTAAGTTTTTCATTGCAACTCACTCATATACAATGTACTACACTGTGCATTTCGTCTAATGCGGGTTTTTCAGTAAATTCTAAGTTTTTCAGTGCAACTCACTCATATACAATGTACTACACTGTGCATTTCGTCTAATGCGGGTTTTTAAGTAAATTCTAAGTTTATCAGTGCAACTCACTCATATACTATGTACTACACTGTGCATTTCGTCTAATGCGGGTTTTTCAGTAAATTCTAAGTTTTTCAGTGCAGCTCACTCAGTATACTATATACTACACTGTGCATTTCGTCTAATGCGGGTTTTTCAGTAAATTCTAAGTTTTTCAGTGCAACTCACTCATGTACAATGTACTACACTGTGCATTTCGTCTAATGAGGGTTTTTCAGTAAATTCTAAGTTTTTCAGTGCAACTCACTCATGTACAATGTACTACACTGTGCATTTCGTCTAATGCGGGTTTTTCAGTAAATTCTAAGTTTTTCAGTGCAACTCACTCATATACAATGTACTACACTGTGCATTTCGTCTAAGTCCGGGTTTTTCAGTAAATTCTAAGTTTTTCAGTGCAACTCACTCATATACAATGTACTACACTGTGCATTTCGTCTAATGCGGGTTTTTCAGTAAATTCTAATTTTTTCAGTGCAACTCACTCATATACAATGTACTACACTGTGCATTTCGTCTAATGCGGATTTTTCAGTAAATTCTAAGTTTTCAGTGCAACTCACTCATATACTATGTACTACACTGTGCATTTCGTCTAATGCGGGTTTTTCAGTAAATTCCTAGTTTTTCACTCGCAACTCCACTCATATACTATGCACTACACTGTGCATTTCGTCTAATGCGGGTTTTTCAGTAAATTCTAAGTTTTTCAGTGCAACTCACTCATATACAATGTACTACACTGTGCATTTCGTCTAATGCGGGTTTTTCAGTAAATTCGAAGTTTTTCAGTGCAACTCACTCATATACAATGTACTACACTGTGCATTTCATCTAATGCGGGTTTTTCAGTAAATTCTAAGTTTTTCAGTGCAACTCACTCATATACAATGTACTACACTGTGCATTTCGTCTAATGCGGGTTTTCAGTAAATTCTAAGTTTTTCAGTGCAACTCACTCATATACAATGTACTACACTGTGCATTTCGTCTAATGCGGATTTTTCAGGTAAATTCTAAGTTTTTCATTGCAACTCACTCATATACAATGTACTACACTGTGCATTTCGTCTAATGCGGGTTTTCAGTAAATTCTAAGTTTTTCAGTGCAACTCACTCATATACAATGTACTACACTGTGCATTTCGTCTAATGCTGGTTTTTCAGTAAATTCTAAGTTTTTCAGTGCAACTCACTCATATACAATGTACTACACTGTGCATTTCGTCTAATGCGGGTTTTTCAGTAAATTCTAAGTTTTTCAGTGCAACTCACTCATATACAATGTACTACACTGTGCATTTCGTCTAATGCTAGTTTTTCAGTAAATTCTAAGTTTTTCAGTGCAACTCACTCATATACAATGTACTACACTGTGCATTTCGTCTAATGCGGGTTTTTCAGTAAATTCTAAGTTTTTCATTGCAACTCACTCATATACAATGTACTACACTGTGCATTTCGTCTAATGCGGGTTTTTCAGTAAATTCTAAGTTTTTCAGTGCAACTCACTCATATACTATGTACTACACTGTGCATTTCGTCTAATGCGGGTTTTTCAGTAAATTCTAAGTTTTTCATTGCAACTCACTCATATACTATATACTACACTGTGCATTTCGTCTAATGCGGGTTTTTTTCAGTAAATTCTAAGTTTTTCAGTGCAACTCACTCATATACAATGTACTACACTGTGAATTTCGTCTAATGCGGGTTTTTCAGTAAATTCTAAGTTTTTCAGTGCAACTCACTCATATACAATGTACTACACTGTGCATTTTCGTCTAATTCGGGTTTTTCAGTAAATTCCTAAGTTTTTCAGTGCAACTCACTCATATACAATGTACTACACTGTGCATTTCGTCTAATGCGGGTTTTTCAGTAAATTCTAAGTTTTTCAGTGCAACTCACTCATATACAATGTACTACACTGTGCATTTCGTCTAATGCGGGTTTTTCAGTAAATTCTAAGTTTTTCAGTGCAACTCACTCATATACAATTGTACTACACTGTGCATTTCGTCTAATGCGGGTTTTTCAGTAAATTCTAAGTTTTTCAGTGCAACTCACTCATATACAATGTACTACACTGTGCATTTCGTCTAAAGCGGGTTTTTCAGTAAATTCTAAGTTTTTCAGTGCAACTCACTCATATACAATGTACTACACTGTGCATTTCGTCTAATGCGGGTTTTTCAGTAAATTCTAAGTTTATCAGTGCAACTCACTCATATACAATGTACTAACACTGTGCATTTCGGTCTAAATGCGGGTTTTTCAGTAAATTCTAAGTTTTTCAGTGCAACTCACTCATATACAATGTACTACACTGTGCATTTCGTCTAATGCGGGTTTTTCAGTAAATTCTAAGTTTTTCAGTGCAACTCACTCATATACTATGTACTACACTGTGCATTTCGTCTAATGCGGGTTTTTCAGTAAATTCTAAGTTTTTCAGTGCAACTCACTCATATACTATGTACTACACTGTGCATTTCGTCTAATGCGGGTTTTTCAGTAAATTCCTAGTTTTTCAGTGCAACTCACTCATGTACTATGTACTACACTGTGCATTTCGTCTAATGCGGGTTTTCAGTAAATTCCAAGTTTTTCAGTGCAACTCACTCATATACAATGTACTACACTGTGCATTTCGTCTAATGCGGGTTTTTCAATAAATTCTAAGTTTTTCAGTGCAACTCACTCATATACTATGTACTACACTGTGCATTTCGTCTAATGCGGGTTTTTCAGTAAATTCTAAGTTTTTCAGTGCAACTCACTCATATACTATATACTACACTGTGCATTTCGTCTAATGCGGGTTTTTCAGTAAATTCTAAGTTTTTCAGTGCAAATCACTCATATACAATGTACTACACTGTGCATTTCGTCTAATGAGGGATTTTCAGTAAATTCTAAGTTTTTCAGTGCAACTCACTCATATACAATGTACTACACTGTGCATTCCGTCTAATGCGGTTTTTCAGTAAATTCTAAGTTTTTCAGTGCAACTCACTCATATACAATGTACTACACTGTGCATTTCGTCTAATGCGGGTTTTTCAGTAAATTCTAAGTTATTCAGTGCAACTCACTCATATACTATGTACTACACTGTGCATTTCGTCTACTGCGGGTTTTTCAGTAAATTCTAAGTTTTTCAGTGCAACTCACTCATATACAATGTACTACACTGTGCATTTCGTCTAATGCGGGTTTTTCAGTAAATTCTAAGTTTTTTCAGTGCAACTCACTCATATACAATGTACTACACTGTGCATTTCGTCTAATGCGGGTTTTTCAGTAAATTCTAAGTTTTTCAGTGCAACTCACTCATATACTATGTACCTACACTGTGCATTTCGTCTAATGCGGATTTTTCAGTAAATTCTAAGTTTTTCAGTGCAACTCACTCATATACTATGTACTACACTGTGCATTTCCTCTAATGCGGGTTTTTCAGTAAATTCCTAGTTTTTCAGTGCAACTCACTCATATACTATGTACTACACTGTGCATTTCGTCTAATGCGGGTTTTTCAGTAAATTCTAAGTTTTTCAGTGCAACTCACTCATATACAGTGTACTACACTGTGCATTTCGTCTAATGCGTGTTTTTCAGTAAATTCTATGTTTTTCAGTGCAACTCACTCATATACAGTGTACTACACTGTGCATTTCGTCTAATGCGGGTTTTTCAGTAAATTCTAAGTTTTTCAGTGCAACTCACTCATATACAATGTACTACACTGTGCATTTCGTCTAATGCGGGTTTTTCAGTAAATTCTAAGTTTTTCAGTTCAACTCACTCATATACTATGTACTACACTGTGCATTTCGTCTAATGCGGGTTTTTCAGTAAATTCTAAGTTTTTCAGTGCAACTCACTCATATACAATGTACTACACTGTGCATTTCGTCTAATGCGGGTTTTTCAGTAAATTCTAAGTTTTTCAGTGCAACTCACTCATATACAATGTACTACACTGTGCATTTCGTCTAATGCGGGTTTTTCAGTAAATTCTAAGTTTTTCAGTGCAACTCACTCATATACTGTGTACTACACTGTGCATTTCGTCTAATGCGGGTTTTTCAGTAAATTCTAAGTTTTTCAGTGCAACTCACTCATATACTGTGTACTATACTGTAGATTTCGTCTAATGCGGGTTTTTCAGTAAATTCTAAGTTTTTCAGTGCAACTCACTCATATACTATGTACTACACTGTGCATTTCGTCTAATGCAGGTTTTTCAGTAAATTCCTAGTTTTTCAGTGCAACTCACTCATATACAATGTACTACACTGTGCATTTCGTCTAATGCGGGTTTTTCAGTAAATTCTAAGTTTTTCAGTGCAACTCACTCATATACTATGTACTACACTGTGCATTTCGTCTAATGCGGGTTTTAAAGTAAATTCCTAGTTTTTCACTGCAACTCACTCATATACTATGTACTACACTGTGCATTTCGTCTAATGCGGGTTTTTCAGTAAATTCTAAGTTTTTCAGTGCACCTCACTCATATACAATGTACTACACTGTGCATTTCGTCTAATGCGGGTTTTTCAGTAAATTCTAAGTTTTTCAGTGCAACTCACTCATATACTATATACTACACTGTGCATTTCGTCTAATGCGGGTTTTTCAGTAAATTCTAAGTTTTTCGGTGCAACTCACTCATATACTATATACTACACTGTGCATTTCGTCTAATGCGGGTTTTTCAGTAAATTCTAAGTTTTTCAGTGCAACTCACTCATATACTGTGTACTATACTGTAGATTTCGTCTAATGCGGGTTTTTCAGTAAATTCTAAGTTTTTCAGTGCAACTCACTCATATACTATGTACTACACTGTGCATTTCGTCTAATGCAGGTTTTTCAGTAAATTCCTAGTTTTTCAGTGCAACTCACTCATATACAATGTACTACACTGTGCATTTCGTCTAATGCGGGTTTTTCAGTAAATTCTAAGTTTTTCAGTGCAACTCACTCATATACTATGTACTACACTGTGCATTTCGTCTAATGCGGGTTTTAAAGTAAATTCCTAGTTTTTCACTGCAACTCACTCATATACTATGTACTACACTGTGCATTTCGTCTAATGCGGGTTTTTCAGTAAATTCTAAGTTTTTCAGTGCACCTCACTCATATACAATGTACTACACTGTGCATTTCGTCTAATGCGGGTTTTTCAGTAAATTCTAAGTTTTTCAGTGCAACTCACTCATATACTATATACTACACTGTGCATTTCGTCTAATGCGGGTTTTTCAGTAAATTCTAAGTTTTTCGGTGCAACTCACTCATATACTATATACTACACTGTGCATTTCGTCTAATGCGGGTTTTTCAGTAAATTCTAAGTTTTTCAGTGCAACTCACTCATATACAATGTACTACACTGTGCATTTCGTCTAATGCGGGTTTTTCAGTAAATTCTAAGTTTTTCAGTGCAACTCACTCATATACAATGTACTACACTGTGCATTTCGTCTAATACGGGTTTTTCAGTAAATTCTAAGTTTTTCAGTGCAACTCACTCATATACAATGTACTACACTGTGCATTTCGTCTAATGCGGGTTTTTCAGTAAATTCTAAGTTTTTCAGTGCAACTCACTCATATACTATGTACTACACTGTGCATTTCGTCTAATGCGGGTTTTTCAGTAAATTCTAAGTTTTTCAGTGCAACTCACTCATATACTATGTACTACACTGTGCATTTCGTCTAATGCGGGTTTTTCAGTAAATTCCTAGTTTTTCAGTGCAACTCACTCATATACTATGTACTACACTGAGCATTTCGTCTAATGCGGGTTTTTCAGTAAATTCCAAGTTTTTCAGTGCAACTCACTCATATACAATGTACTACACTGTGCATTTCGTCTAATGCGGGTTTTTCAGTAAATTCTAAGTTTTTCAGTGCAACTCACTCATATACAGTGTACTACACTGTGCATTTCGTCTAATGCGGGTTTTTCAGTAAATTCTAAGTTTTTCAGTGCAACTCACTCATATACAATGTACTACACTGTGCATTTCGTCTAAAGCGGGTTTTTCAGTAAATTCTAAGTTTTTCAGTGCAACTCACTCATATACAATGTACTACACTGTGCATTTCGTCTAATGCGGGTTTTTCAGTAAATTCTAAGTTTTTCAGTGCAACTCACTCATATACAATGTACTACACTGTGCATTTCGTCTAATGCGGGTTTTTCAGTAAATTCTAAGTTTTTCAGTGCAACTCACTCATATACTATGTACTACACTGTGCATTTCGTCTAATGCGGGTTTTTCAGTAAATTCTAAGTTTTTCAGTGCAACTCACTCATATACTATATACTACACTGTGCATTTCGTCTAATGCGGGTTTTTCAGTAAATTCTAAGTTTTTCAGTGAAACTCACTCATGTACAATGTACTACACTGTGCATTTCGTCTAATGAGGGTTTTTCAGTAAATTCTAAGTTTTTCAGTGCAACTCACTCATGTACAATGTACTACACTGTGCATTTCGTCTAATGCGGGTTTTTCAGTAAATTCTAAGTTTTTCAGTGCAACTCACTCATATACAATGTACTACACTGTGCATTTCGACTAATGCGGGTTTTTCAGTAAATTCTAAGTTTTTCAGTGCAACCTACTCATATACAATGTACTACACTGTGCATTTCGTCTAATGCGGGTTTTTCAGTAAATTCTAAGTTTTTCAGTGCAACTCACTCATATACAATGTACTACACTGTGCATTTCGTCTAATGCGGGTTTTTCAGTAAATTCTAAGTTTTTCAGTGCAACTCACTCATATACAATGTACTACACTGTGCATTTCGTCTAATGCGGGTTTTTCAGTAAATTCTAAATTTTTCAGTGCAACTCACTCATATACTATGTACTACACTGTGCATTTCGTCTAATGCGGGTTTTTCAGTAAATTCCAAGTTTTTCAGTGCAACTCACTCATATACTATGTACTACACTGTGCATTTCGTCTAATGCGGGTTTTTCAGTAAATTCCTAGTTTTTCTGTGCAACTCACTCATATACTATGTACTACACTGAGCATTTCGTCTAATGCGGGTTTTTCAGTAAATTCCAAGTTTTTCAGTGCAACTCACTCATATACAATGTACTACACTGTGCATTTCGTCTAATGCGGGTTTTTCAGTAAATTCTAAGTTTTTCAGTGCAACTCACTCATATACAGTGTACTACACTGTGCATTTCGTCTAGATGCGGGTTTTTCAGTAAATTCTAAGTTTTTCAGTGCAACTCACTCATATACAATGTACTACACTGTGCATTTCGTCTAAAGCGGGTTTTTCAGTAAATTCTAAGTTTTTCAGTGCAACTCACTCATATACAATGTACTACACTGTGCATTTCGTCTAATGCGGGTTTTTCAGTAAATTCTAAGTTTTTCAGTGCAACTCACTCATATACAATGTACTACACTGTGCATTTCGTCTAATGCGGGTTTTTCAGTAAATTCTAAGTTTTTCAGTGCAACTCACTCATATACTATGTACTACACTGTGCATTTCGTCTAATGCGGGTTTTTCAGTAAATTCTAAGTTTTTCAGTGCAACTCACTCATATACTATATACTACACTGTGCATTTCGTCTAATGCGGGTTTTTCAATAAATTCTAAGTTTTTCAGTGAAACTCACTCATGTACAATGTACTACACTGTGCATTTCGTCTAATGAGGGTTTTTCAGTAAATTCTAAGTTTTTCAGTGCAACTCACTCATGTACAATGTACTACACTGTGCATTTCGTCTAATGCGGGTTTTTCAGTAAATTCTAAGTTTTTCAGTGCAACTCACTCATATACAATGTACTACACTGTGCATTTCGTCTAATTCGGGTTTTTCAGTAAATTCTAAGTTTTTCAGTGCAACTCACTCATATACAATGTACTACACTGTGCATTTCGTCTAATGCGGGTTTTTCAGTAAATTCTAAGTTTTTCAGTACAACTCACTCATATACAATGTACTACACTGTGCATTTCGTCTAATGCGGGTTTTTCAGTAAATTCTAAATTTTTCAGTGCAACTCACTCATATACTATGTACTACACTGTGCATTTCGTCTAATGCGGGTTTTTCAGTAAATTCCAAGTTTTTCAGTGCAACTCACTCATATACTATGTACTACACTGTGCATTTCGTCTAATGCGGGTTTTTCAGTAAATTCTAAGTTTTTCAGTGCAACTCACTCATATACTATGTACTACACTGTGCATTTCGTCTAATGCAGGTTTTTCAGTAAATTCCTAGTTTTTCAGTGCAACTCACTCATATACTATGTACTACACTGTGCATTTCGTCTAATGCGGGTTTTTCAGTAAATTCCAAGTTTTTCAGTGCAACTCACTCATATACAATGTACTACACTGTGCATTTCGTCTAATGCGGGTTTTTCAGTAAATTCTAAGTTTTTCAGTGCAACTCACTCATATACAGTGTACTACACTGTGCATTTCGTCTAATGCGGGTTTTTCAGTAAATTTTAAGTTTTTCAGTGCAACTCACTCATATACAGTGTACTACACTGTGCATTTCGTCTAATGCGGGTTTTTCAGTAAATTCTAAGTTTTTCAGTGCAACTCACTCATATACTGTGTACTACACTGTGCATTTCGTCTAATGCGCGTTTTTCAGTAAATTCTAAGTTTTTCAGTGCAACTGACTCATATACAATGTACTACACTGTGCATTTCGTCTAATGCGGGTTTTTCAGTAAATTCTAAGTTTTTCAGTGCAACTCACTCATATACAATGTACTACACTGTGCATTTCATCTAATGCGGGTTTTTCAGTAAATTCTAAGTTTTTCAGTGCAACTCACTCATATACAATGTACTACACTGTGCATTTCGTCTAATGCGGGTTTTTCAGTAAATTCTAAGTTTTTCAGTGCAACTCACTCATATACAATGTACTACACTGTGCATTTCGTCTAATGCGGGTTTTTCAGTAAATTCTAAGTTTTTCAGTGCAACTCACTCATATACTGTGTACTACACTGTGCATTTCGTCTAATGCGGGTTTTTCAGTAAATTCTAAGTTTTTCAGTGCAACTCACTCATATACTGTGTACTATACTGTGTATTTTGTCTAATGCGGGTTTTTCAGTAAATTCTAAGTTTTTCAGTGCAACTCACTCATATACTATGTACTACACTGTGCATTTCGTCTAATGCGGGTTTTTCAGTAAATTCTAAGTTTTTCAGTGCAACTCACTCATATACAATGTACTACACTGTGCATTTCGTCTAATGCGTGTTTTTCAGTAAATTCTAAGTTTTTCAGTGCAACTCACTCATATACTATATACTACACTGTGCATTTCGTCTAATGCGGGTTTTTCAGTAAATTCTAAGTTTTTCGGTGCAACTCACTCATATACTATATACTACACTGTGCATTTCGTCTAATGCGGGTTTTTCAGTAAATTCTAAGTTTTCAGTGCAACTCACTCATATACAATGTACTACACTGTGCATTTCGTCTAATGCGGGTTTTTCAGTAAATTCTAAGTTTTTCAGTGCAACTCACTCATATACTGTGTACTACACTGTGCATTTCGTCTAATGCGGGTTTTTCAGTAAATTCTAAGTTTTTCAGTGCAACTCACTCATATACTGTGTACTACACTGTGCATTTCGTCTAATGCGGGTTTTTCAGTAAATTCTAAGTTTTTCAGTGAAACTCACTCATGTACAATGTACTACACTGTGCATTTCGTCTAATGAGGGTTTTTCAGTAAATTCTAAGTTTTTCAGTGCAACTCACTCATGTACAATGTACTACACTGTGCATTTCGTCTAATGCGGGTTTTTCAGTAAATTCTAAGTTTTTCAGTGCAACTCACTCATATACAATGTACTACACTGTGCATTTCGTCTAATTCGGGTTTTTCAGTAAATTCTAAGTTTTTCAGTGCAACTCACTCATATACAATGTACTACACTGTGCATTTCGTCTAATGCGGGTTTTTCAGTAAATTCTAAGTTTTTCAGTGCAACTCACTCATATACAATGTACTACACTGTGCATTTCGTCTAATACGGGTTTTTCAGTAAATTCTAAGTTTTTCAGTGCAACTCACTCATATACTATGTACTACACTGTGCATTTCGTCTAATGCGGGTTTTTCAGTAAATTTCAAGTTTTTCAGTGCAACTCACTCATATACAATGTACTACACTGTGCATTTCGTCTAATGCGGGTTTTTCAGTAAATTCTAAGTTTTTCAGTGCAACTCACTCATATACAATGTACTACACTGTGCATTTCGTCTAATGCGGGTTTTTCAGTAAATTCTAAGTTTTTCGGTGCAACTCACTCATATACTATGTACTACACTGTGCATTTCGTCTAATGCGGGTTTTTCAGTAAATTCTAAGTTTTTCAGTGCAACTCACTCATATACTATGTACTACACTGTGCATTTCGTCTAATGCAGGTTTTTCAGTAAATTCCTAGTTTTTCAGTGCAACTCACTCATATACTATGTACTACACTGTGCATTTCGTCTAATGCGGGTTTTTCAGTAAATTCTAAGTTTTTCAGTGCAACTCACTCATATACAATGTACTACACTGTGCATTTCGTCTAATGCGGGTTTTTCAGTAAATTCTAAGTTTTTCAGTGCAACTCACTCATATACTATGTACTACACTGTGCATTTCGTCTAATGCGGGTTTTTCAGTAAATTCTAAGTTTTTCAGTGCACCTCACTCATATACAATGTACTACACTGTGCATTTCGTCTAATGCGGGTTTTTCAGTAAATTCTAACTTTTTCAGTGCAACTCACTCATATACTATATACTACACTGTGCATTTCGTCTAATGCGGGTTTTTCAGTAAATTCTAAGTTTTTCGGTGCAACTCACTCATATACTATATACTACACTGTGCATTTCGTCTAATGCGGGTTTTTCAGTAAATTCTAAGTTTTTCAGTGCAACTCACTCATATACTATGTACTACACTGTGCATTTCGTCTAATGCGGGTTTTTCAGTAAATTCCTAGTTTTTCAGTGCAACTCACTCATATACTATGTACTACACTGTGCATTTCGTCTAATGCGGGTTTTTCAGTAAATTCCAAGTTTTTCAGTGCAACTCACTCATATACAATGTACTACAAAGTGCATTTCGTCTAATGCGGGTTTTTCAGTAAATTCTAAGTTTTTCAGTGCAACTCACTCATATACAGTGTACTACACTGTGCATTTCGTCTAATGCGGGTTTTTCAGTAAATTCTAAGTTTTTCAGTGCAACTCACTCATATACAATGTAGTACACTGTGCATTTTGTCTAAAGCGGGTTTTTCAGTAAATTCTAAGTTTTTCAGTGCAACGCACTCATATACAATGTACTACACTGTGCATTTCGTCTAATGCGGGTTTTTCAGTAAATTCTAAGTTTTTCAGTGCAACTCACTCATATACAATGTACTACACTGTGCATTTCGTCTAATGCGGGTTTTTCAGTAAATTCTAAGTTTTTCAGTGCAACTCACTCATATACAATGTACTACACTGTGCATTTCGTCTAATGCGGGTTTTTCAGTAAATTCTAATTTTTTCAGTGCAACTCACTCATATACAATGTACTACACTGTGCATTTCGTCTAATGCGGGTTTTTCAGTAAATTCTAAGTTTTTCAGTGCAACTCACTCATATACAATGTACTACACTGTGCATTTCGTCTAATGCGGGTTTTTCAGTAAATTCTAAATTTTTCAGTGCAACTCACTCATATACTATGTACTACACTGTGCATTTCGTCTAATGCCGGTTTTTCAGTAAATTCCAAGTTTTTCAGTGCAACTCACTCATATACAATGTACTACACTGTGCATTTCGTCTAATGCGGGTTTTTCAGTAAATTCTAAGTTTTTCAGTGCAACTCACTCATATACAATGTACTACACTGTGCATTTCGTCTAATGCGGGTTTTTCAGTAAATTCTAAGTTTTTCAGTGCAACTCACTCATATACTATGTACTACACTGTGCATTTCGTCTAATGCGGGTTTTTCAGTAAATTCTAAGTTTTTCAGTGCAACTCACTCATATACTATGTACTACACTGTGCATTTCGTCTAATGCAGTTTTTTTCAGTAAATTCCTAGTTTTTCAGTGCTACTCACTCATATACTATGTACTACACTGTGCATTTCGTCTAATGCGGGTTTTTCAGTAAATTCCAAGTTTTTCAGTGCAACTCACTCATATACAATATACTACACTGTGCATTTCGTCTAATGCGGGTTTTTCAGTAAATTCTAAGTTTTTCAGTGCAACTCACTCATATACAGTGTACTACACTGTGCATTTCGTCTAATGCGGGTTTTTCAGTAAATTCTAAGTTTTTCAGTGCAACTCACTCATATACAGTGTACTACACTGTGCATTTCGTCTAATGCGGGTTTTTCAGTAAATTCTAAGTTTTTCAGTGCAACTCACTCATATACTGTGTACTACACTGTGCATTTCGTCTAATGCGCGTTTTTCAGTAAATTCTAAGTTTTTCAGTGCAACTCACTCATATACAATGTACTACACTGTGCATTTCGTCTAATGCGGGTTTTTCAGTAAATTCTAAGTTTTTCAGTGCAACTCACTCATATACAATGTACTACACTGTGCATTTCGTCTAATGCGGGTTTTTCAGTAAATTCTAAGTTTTTCAGTGCAACTCACTCATATACAATGTACTACACTGTGCATTTCGTCTAATGCGGGTTTTTCAGTAAATTCTAAGTTTTTCAGTGCAACTCACTCATATACAATGTACTACACTGTGCATTTCGTCTAATGCGGGTTTTTCAGTAAATTCTAAGTTTTTCAGTGCAACTCACTCATATACTGTGTACTACACTGTGCATTTCGTCTAATGCGGGTTTTTCAGTAAATTCTAAGTTTTTCAGTGCAACTCACTCATATACTGTGTACTATACTGTGCATTTCGTCTAATGCGGGTTTTTCAGTAAATTCTAAGTTTTTCAGTGCAACACACTCATATACTATGTACTACACTGTGCATTTCGTCTAATGCGGGTTTTTCAGTAAATTCTAAGTTTTTCAGTGCAACTCACTCATATACAATGTACTACACTGTGCATTTCGTCTAATGCGTGTTTTTCAGTAAATTCTAAGTTTTTCAGTGCAACACACTCATATAAAATTTACTACACTGTGCATTTCGTCTAATGCGGGTTTTTCAGTAAATTCTAAGTTTTTCAGTGCAACTCACTCATATACAATGTACTACACTGTGCATTTCGTCTTATGCGGATTTTTCAGTAAATTCTAAGTTTTTCAGTGCAACTCACTCATATACTATGTACTACACTGTGCATTTCGTCTAATGCGGGTTTTTCAGTAAATTCTAAGTTTTTCAGTGCAACTCACTCATATACTATGTACTACACTGTGCATTTCGTCTAATGCGGGTTTTTCAGTAAATTCTAAGTTTTTCAGTGCAACTCACTCATATACTATGTACTACACTGTGCATTTCGTCTAATGCAGGTTTTTCAGTAAATTCTAAGTTTTTCAATGCAACTCACTCATATACTATGTACTACACTGTGCATTTCGTCTAATGCGGGTTTTTCAGTAAATTCTAAGTTTTTCAGTGCAACTCACTCATATACAATGTACTACACTGTGCATTTCGTCTAATGCGGGTTTTTCAGTAAATTCTAAGTTTTTCAGTGCAACTCACTCATATACTATATACTACACTTTGCATTTCGTCTAATGCGGGTTTTTCAGTAAATTCTAAGTTTTTCGGTGCAACTCACTCATATACAATGTACTACACTGTGCATTTCGTCTAATTCGGGTTTTTCAGTAAATTCTAAGTTTTTCGGTGCAACTCACTCATATACAATGTACTACACTGTGCATTTCATCTAATTCGGGTTTTTCAGTAAATTCTAAGTTTTTCAGTGCAACTCACTCATATACAATGTACTACACTGTGCATTTCGTCTAATGCGGGTTTTTCAGTAAATTCTAAGTTTTTCAGTGCAACTCACTCATATACTATGTACTACACTGTGCATTTCGTCTAATGCGGGTTTTTCAGTAAATTCCAAGTTTTTCAGTGCAACTCACTCATATACAATGTACTACACTGTGCATTTCGTCTAATGCGGGTTTTTCAGTAAATTCTAAGTTTTTCAGTGCAACTCACTCATATACAATGTACTACACTGTGCATTTCGTCTAATGCGGGTTTTTCAGTAAATTCTAAGTTTTTCAGTGCAACTCACTCATATACTATGTACTACACTGTGCATTTCGTCTAATGCAGGTTTTTCAGTAAATTCCTAGTTTTTCAGTGCAACTCACTCATATACTATGTACTACACTGTGCATTTCGTCTAATGCGGGTTTTTCAGTAAATTCTAAGTTTTTCGGTGCAACTCACTCATATACTATGTACTACACTGTGCATTTCGTCTAATGCGGGTTTTTCAGTAAATTCTAAGTTTTTCAGTGCAACTCACTCATATACTATGTACTACACTGTGCATTTCGTCTAATGCAGGTTTTTCAGTAAATTCCTAGTTTTTCAGTGCAACTCACTCATATACTATGTACTACACTGTGCATTTCGTCTAATGCGGGTTTTTCAGTAAATTCTAAGTTTTTCAGTGCAACTCACTCATATACAATGTACTACACTGTGCATTTCGTCTAATGCGGGTTTTTCAGTAAATTCTAAGTTTTTCAGTGCAACTCACTCATATACTATGTACTACACTGTGCATTTCGTCTAATGCGGGTTTTTCAGTAAATTCTAAGTTTTTCAGTGCACCTCACTCATATACAATGTACTACACTGTGCATTTCGTCTAATGCGGGTTTTTCAGTAAATTCTAACTTTTTCAGTGCAACTCACTCATATACTATATACTACACTGTGCATTTCGTCTAATGCGGGTTTTTCAGTAAATTCTAAGTTTTTCGGTGCAACTCACTCATATACTATATACTACACTGTGCATTTCGTCTAATGCGGGTTTTTCAGTAAATTCTAAGTTTTTCAGTGCAACTCACTCATATACTATGTACTACACTGTGCATTTCGTCTAATGCGGGTTTTTCAGTAAATTCCTAGTTTTTCAGTGCAACTCACTCATATACTATGTACTACACTGTGCATTTCGTCTAATGCGGGTTTTTCAGTAAATTCCAAGTTTTTCAGTGCAACTCACTCATATACAATGTACTACACTGTGCATTTCGTCTAATGCGGGTTTTTCAGTAAATTCTAAGTTTTTCAGTGCAACTCACTCATATACTATGTACTACACTGTGCATTTCGTCTAATGCAGGTTTTTCAGTAAATTCCTAGTTTTTCAGTGCAACTCACTCATATACTATGTACTACACTGTGCATTTCGTCTAATGCGGGTTTTTCAGTAAATTCTAAGTTTTTCGGTGCAACTCACTCATATACTATGTACTACACTGTGCATTTCGTCTAATGCGGGTTTTTCAGTAAATTCTAAGTTTTTCAGTGCAACTCACTCATATACTATGTACTACACTGTGCATTTCGTCTAATGCAGGTTTTTCAGTAAATTCCTAGTTTTTCAGTGCACCTCACTCATATACAATGTACTACACTGTGCATTTCGTCTAATGCGGGTTTTTCAGTAAATTCTAACTTTTTCAGTGCAACTCACTCATATACTATATACTACACTGTGCATTTCGTCTAATGCGGGTTTTTCAGTAAATTCTAAGTTTTTCGGTGCAACTCACTCATATACTATATACTACACTGTGCATTTCGTCTAATGCGGGTTTTTCAGTAAATTCTAAGTTTTTCAGTGCAACTCACTCATATACTATGTACTACACTGTGCATTTCGTCTAATGCGGGTTTTTCAGTAAATTCCTAGTTTTTCAGTGCAACTCACTCATATACTATGTACTACACTGTGCATTTCGTCTAATGCGGGTTTTTCAGTAAATTCCAAGTTTTTCAGTGCAACTCACTCATATACAATGTACTACACTGTGCATTTCGTCTAATGCGGGTTTTTCAGTAAATTCTAAGTTTTTCAGTGCAACTCACTCATATACAGTGTACTACACTGTGCATTTCGTCTAATGCGGGTTTTTCAGTAAATTCTAAGTTTTTCAGTGCAACTCACTCATATACAATGTACTACACTGTGCATTTTGTCTAAAGCGGGTTTTTCAGTAAATTCTAAGTTTTTCAGTGCAACTCACTCATATACAATGTACTACACTGTGCATTTCGTCTAATGCGGGTTTTTCAGTAAATTCTAAGTTTTTCAGTGCAACTCACTCATATACTATGTACTACACTGTGCATTTCGTCTAATGCGGGTTTTTCAGTAAATTCTAAGTTTTTCAGTGCAACTCACTCATATACAATGTACTACACTGTGCATTTCGTCTAATGCGGGTTTTTCAGTAAATTCTAAATTTTTCAGTGCAACTCACTCATATACTATGTACTACACTGTGCATTTCGTCTAATGCGGGTTTTTCAGTAAATTCCAAGTTTTTCAGTGCAACTCACTCATATACAATGTACTACACTGTGCATTTCGTCTAATGCGGGTTTTTCAGTAAATTCTAAGTTTTTCAGTGCAACTCACTCATATACAATGTACTACACTGTGCATTTCGTCTAATGCGGGTTTTTCAGTAAATTCTAAGTTTTTCAGTGCAACTCACTCATATACTATGTACTACACTGTGCATTTCGTCTAATGCGGGTTTTTCAGTAAATTCTAAGTTTTTCAGTGCAACTCACTCATATACTATGTACTACACTGTGCATTTCGTCTAATGCAGGTTTTTCAGTAAATTCCTAGTTTTTCAGTGCAACTCACTCATATACTATGTACTCCACTGTGCATTTCGTCTAATGCGGGTTTTTCAGTAAATTCCAAGTTTTTCAGTGCAACTCACTCATATACAATGTACTACACTGTGCATTTCGTCTAATGCGGGTTTTTCAGTAAATTCTAAGTTTTTCAGTGCAACTCACTCATATACAGTGTACTACACTGTGCATTTCGTCTAATGCGGGTTTTTCAGTAAATTCTAAGTTTTTCAGTGCAACTCACTCATATACAGTGTACTACACTGTGCATTTCGTCTAATGCGGGTTTTTCAGTAAATTCTAAGTTTTTCAGTGCAACTCACTCATATACTATGTACTACACTGTGCATTTCGTCTAATGCGCGTTTTTCAGTAAATTCTAAGTTTTTCAGTGCAACTCACTCATATACAATGTACTACACTGTGCATTTCGTCTAATGCGGGTTTTTCAGTAAATTCTAGGTTTTTCAGTGCAACTCACTCATATACTGTGTACTATACTGTGCATTTCGTCTAATGCGGGTTTTTCAGTAAATTCTAAGTTTTTCAGTGCAACTCACTCATATACAATGTACTACACTGTGCATTTCGTCTAATGCGGGTTTTTCAGTAAATTCTAAGTTTTTCAGTGCAACACACTCATATAAAATTTACTACACTGTGCATTTCGTCTAATGCGGGTTTTTCAGTAAATTCTAAGTTTTTCAGTGCAACTCACTCATATACTATGTACTACACTGTTCATTTCGTCTAATGCAGGTTTTTCAGTAAATTCTAAGTTTTTCAATGCAACTCACTCATATACTATGTACTACACTGTGCATTTCGTCTAATGCGGGTTTTTCAGTAAATTCTAAGTTTTTCAGTGCAACTCACTCATATACAATGTACTACACTGTGCATTTCGTCTAATGCGGGTTTTTCAGTAAATTCTAAGTTTTTCAGTGCAACTCACTCATATACTGTGTACTACACTGTGCATTTCGTCTAATGCGCGTTTTTCAGTAAATTCTAAGTTTTTCAGTGCAACTCACTCATATACAATGTACTACACTGTGCATTTCGTCTAATGCGGGTTTTTCAGTAAATTCTAAGTTTTTCAGTGCAACTCACTCATATACAGTGTACTACACTGTGCATTTCGTCTAATGCGGGTTTTTCAGTAAATTCTAAGTTTTTCAGTGCAACTCACTCATATACAATGTACTACACTGTGCATTTCGTCTAATGCGGGTTTTTCAGTAAATTCTAAGTTTTTCAGTGCAACTCACTCATATACTGTGTACTACACTGTGCATTTCGTCTAATGCGGGTTTTTCAGTAAATTCTAAGTTTTTCAGTGCAACTCACTCATATACTGTGTACTACACTGTGCATTTCGTCTAATGCGGGTTTTTCAGTAAATTCTAAGTTTTTCAGTGCAACTCACTCATATACTATGTACTACACTGTGCATTTCGTCTAATGCGGGTTTTTCAGTAAATTCTAAGTTTTTCAGTGCAACTCACTCATATACAATGTACTACACTGTGCATTTCGTCTAATGCGGGTTTTTCAGTAAATTCTAAGTTTTTCAATGCAACACACTCATATAAAATTTACTACACTGTGCATTTCGTCTAATGCGGGTTTTTCAGTAAATTCTAAGTTTTTCAGTGCAACTCACTCATATACTATGTACTACACTGTGCATTTCGTCTAATGCAGGTTTTTCAGTAAATTCTAAGTTTTTCAATGCAACTCACTCATATATTATGTACTACACTGTGCATTTCGTCTAATGCGGGTTTTTCAGTAAATTCTAAGTTTTTCAGTGCAACTCACTCATATACAATGTACTACACTGTGCATTTCGTCTAATGCGGGTTTTTCAGTAAATTCTAAGTTTTTCAGTGCAACTCACTCATATACTGTGTACTACACTGTGCATTTCGTCTAATGCGCGTTTTTCAGTAAATTCTAAGTTTTTCAGTGCAACTCACTCATATACAATGTACTACACTGTGCATTTCGTCTAATGCGGGTTTTTCAGTAAATTCTAAGTTTTTCAGTGCAAATCACTCATATACAATGTACTACACTGTGCATTTCGTCTAATGCGGGTTTTTCAGTAAATTCTAAGTTTTTCAGTGCAACTCACTCATATACTGTGTACTACACTGTGCATTTCGTCTAATGCGGGTTTTTCAGTAAATTCTAAGTTTTTCAGTGCAACTCACTCATATACTGTGTACTACACTGTGCATTTCGTCTAATGCGGGTTTTTCAGTAAATTCTAAGTTTTTCAGTGCAACTCACTCATATACTATGTACTACACTGTGCATTTCGTCTAATGCGGGTTTTTCAGTAAATTCTAAGTTTTTCAGTGCAACTCACTCATATACAATGTACTACACTGTGCATTTCGTCTAATGCGGGTTTTTCAGTAAATTCTAAGTTTTTCAGTGCAACACACTCATATAAAATTTACTACACTGTGCATTTCGTCTAATGCGGGTTTTTCAGTAAATTCTAAGTTTTTCAGTGCAACTCACTCATATACTATGTACTACACTGTGCATTTCGTCTAATGCAGGTTTTTCAGTAAATTCTAAGTTTTTCAATGCAACTCACTCATATACTATGTACTACACTGTGCATTTCGTCTAATGCGGGTTTTTCAGTAAATTCTAAGTTTTTCAGTGCAACTCACTCATATACAATGTACTACACTGTGCATTTCGTCTAATGCGGGTTTTTCAGTAAATTCTAAGTTTTTCAGTGCAACTCACTCATATACTGTGTACTACACTGTGCATTTCGTCTAATGCGCGTTTTTCAGTAAATTCTAAGTTTTTCAGTGCAACTCACTCATATACAATGTACTACACTGTGCATTTCGTCTAATGCGGGTTTTTCAGTAAATTCTAAGTTTTTCAGTGCAAATCACTCATATACAATGTTACTACACTGTGCATTTCGTCTAATGCGGGTTTTTCAGTAAATTCTAAGTTTTTCAGTGCAACTCACTCATATACAATGTACTACACTGTGCATTTCGTCTAATGCGGGTTTTTCAGTAAATTCTAAGTTTTTCAGTGCAACTCACTCATATACAATGTACTACACTGTGCATTTCGTCTAATGCGGGGTTTTTCAGTAAATTCTAAGTTTTTCAGTGCAACTCACTCATATACTGTGTACTACACTGTGCATTTCGTCTAATGCGGGTTTTTCAGTAAATTCTAAGTTTTTCAGTGCAACTCACTCATATACTGTGTACTATACTGTGCATTTCGTCTAATGCGGGTTTTTCAGTAAATTCTAAGTTTTTCAGTGCAACTCACTCATATACTATGTACTACACTGTGCATTTCGTCTAATGCGGGTTTTTCAGTAAATTCTAAGTTTTTTCAGTGCAACTCACTCATATACAATGTACTACACTGTGCATTTCGTCTAATGCGGGTTTTTCAGTAAATTCTAAGTTTTTCAGTGCAACACACTCATATAAAATTTACTACACTGTGCATTTCGTCTAATGCGGGTTTTTCAGTAAATTCTAAGTTTTTCAGTGCAACTCACTCATATACAATGTACTACACTGTGCATTTCGTCTTATGCGGGTTTTTCAGTAAATTCTAAGTTTTTCAGTGCAACTCACTCATATACTATGTACTACACTGTGCATTTCGTCTAATGCGGGTTTTTCAGTAAATTCTAAGTTTTTCAGTGCAACACACTCATATAAAATTTACTACACTGTGCATTTCGTCTAATGCGGGTTTTTCAGTAAATTCTAAGTTTTTCAGTGCAACTCACTCATATACAATGTACTACACTGTGCATTTCGTCTAATGCGGGTTTTTCAGTAAATTCTAAGTTTTTCAGTGCAACTCACTCATATACAATGTACTACACTGTGCATTTTGTCTAAAGCGGGTTTTTCAGTAAATTCTAAGTTTTTCAGTGCAACTTACTCATATACAATGTACTACACTGTGCATTTCGTCTAATGCGGGTTTTTCAGTAAATTCTAAGTTTTTCAGTGCAACTCACTCATATACTATGTACTACACTGTGCATTTCGTCTAATGCGGGTTTTTCAGTAAATTCTAAGTTTTTCAGTGCAACTCACTCATATACAATGTACTACACTGTGCATTTCGTCTAATGCGGGTTTTTTCAGTAAATTCTAAATTTTTCAGTGCAACTCACTCATATACTATGTACTACACTGTGCATTTCGTCTAATGCGGGTTTTTCAGTAAATTCCAAGTTTTTCAGTGCAACTCACTCATATACAATGTACTACACTGTGCATTTCGTCTAATGCGGGTTTTTCAGTAAATTCTAAGTTTTTCAGTGCAACTCACTCATATACAATGTACTACACTGTGCATTTCGTCTAATGCGGGTTTTTCAGTAAATTCTAAGTTTTTCAGTGCAACTCACTCATATACTATGTACTACACTGTGCATTTCGTCTAATGCGGGTTTTTCAGTAAATTCTAAGTTTTTCAGTGCAACTCACTCATATACTATGTACTACACTGTGCATTTCGTCTAATGCAGGTTTTTCAGTAAATTCCTAGTTTTTCAGTGCAACTCACTCATATACTATGTACTCCACTGTGCATTTCGTCTAATGCGGGTTTTTCAGTAAATTCTAAGTTTTTCAGTGCAACTCACTCATATACAATGTACTACACTGTG
This sequence comes from Mus caroli, assembly GCF_978045245.1. NCBI lineage: Eukaryota > Metazoa > Chordata > Mammalia > Rodentia > Muridae > Mus > Mus caroli. The sequence goes on from NW_028227340.1 coordinate 213,135, forward strand.
CATTTCGTCTAATGCGGGTTTTTCAGTAAATTCTAAGTTTTTCAGTGCAACTCACTCATATACAGTGTACTACAACTGTGCATTTCGTCTAATGCGGGTTTTTTCAGTAAATTCTAAGTTTTTCAGTGCAACTCACTCATATACAGTGTACTACACTGTGCATTTCGTCTAATGCGGGTTTTTCAGTAAATTCTAAGTTTTTCAGTGCAACTCACTCATATACAAGTGTACTACACTGTGCATTTCGTCTAATGCGCGTTTTTCAGTAAATTCTAAGTTTTTCAGTGCAACTCACTCATATACAATGTACTACACTGTGCATTTCGTCTAATGCGGGTTTTTCAGTAAATTCTAAGTTTTTCAGTGCAACTCACTCATATACAATGTACTACACTGTGCATTTCGTCTAATGCGGGGTTTTTCAGTAAATTCTAAGTTTTTCAGTGCAACTCACTCATATACAATGTACTACACTGTGCATTTCGTCTAATGCGGGGTTTTTCAGTAAATTCTAAGTTTTTTCAGTGCAACTCACTCATATACAAGTGTACTACACTGTGCATTTCGTCTAATGCGGGGTTTTTCAGTAAATTCTAAGTTTTTCAGTGCAACTCACTCATATACTGTGTACTACACTGTGCATTTCGTCTAATGCGGGTTTTTTCAGTAAATTCTAAGTTTTTCAGTGCAACTCACTCATATAATGTGTACTATACTGTGCATTTCGTCTAATGCGGGTTTTTCAGTAAATTTCTAAGTTTTTTCA
>NW_028227340.1:214000-246378 GCF_978045245.1 Mus caroli
AAATGCACAGTGTAGTACATTGTATATGAGTGAGTTGCACCGAAAAACTTAGAATTTACTGAAAAACCCGAATTAGACGAAATGCACAGTGTAGTACATTGTATATGAGTGAGTTGCACCGAAAAACTTAGAATTTACTGAAAAACCCGCATTAGACGAAATGCAAAGTGTAGTATATAGTATATGAGTGAGTTGCACAGAAAAACTTAGAATTTACTGAAAAACCCGCATTAGACGAAATGCACAGTGTAGTACATTGTATATGAGTGAGTTGCACTGAAAAACTTAGAATTTACTGAAAAACCCGCATTAGACGAAATGCACAGTGTAGTACATTGTATATGAGTGAGTTGCACTGAAAAACTTAGAATTTACTGAAAACCCGCATTAGACGAAATGCACAGTGTAGTACATTGTATATGAGTGAGTTGCACTGAAAAACTTAGAATTTACTGAAAAACGCGCATTAGACGAAATGCACAGTGTAGTACACAGTATATGAGTGAGTTGCACTGAAAAACTTAGAATTTACTGAAAAACCCGCATTAGACGAAATGCACAGTGTAGTAACACTGTATATGAGTGAGTTGCACTGAAAAACTTAGAATTTACTGAAAAACCCGCATTAGACGAAATGCACAGTGTAGTACATTGTATATGAGTGAGTTGCACTGAAAAACTTAGAATTTACTGAAAAACCCGCATTAGACGAAATGCACAGTGTAGTACATTGTATATGAGTGAGTTGCACTGAAAAACTTGGAATTTACTGAAAAACCCGCATTAGACGAAATGCACAGTGTAGTACATAGTATATGAGTGAGTTGCACTGAAAAATTTAGAATTTACTGAAAAACCCGCATTAGACGAAATGCACAGTGTAGTACATTGTATATGAGTGAGTTGCACTGAAAAACTTAGAATTTACTGAAAAACCCGCATTAGACGAAATGCACAGTGTAGTACATAGTATATGAGTGAGTTGCACTGAAAAACTTAGAATTTACTGAAAAACCCGCATTAGACGAAATGCACAGTGTAGTACATTGTATATGAGTGAGTTGCACTGAAAAACTTAGAATTTACTGAAAAACCCGCTTTAGACAAAATGCACAGTGTAGTACATTGTATATGAGTGAGTTGCACTGAAAAACTTAGAATTTACTGAAAAACCCGCATTAGACGAAATGCACAGTGTAGTACACTGTATATGAGTGAGTTGCACTGAAAAACTTAGAATTTACTGAAAAACCCGCATTAGACGAAATGCACAGTGTAGTACATTGTATATGAGTGAGTTGCACTGAAAAACTTGGAATTTACTGAAAAACCCGCATTAGACGAAATGCACAGTGTAGTACATAGTATATGAGTGAGTTGCACTGAAAAACTAGGAATTTACTGAAAAAACCCGCATTAGACGAAATGCACAGTGTAGTACATAGTATATGAGTGAGTTGCACTGAAAAACTTAGAATTTACTGTAAAACCCGCATTAGACGAAATGCACAGTGTAGTATATAGTATATGAGTGAGTTGCACCGAAAAACTTAGAATTTACTGAAAAACCCGCATTAGACGAAATGCACAGTGTAGTATATAGTATATGAGTGAGTTGCACTGAAAAAGTTAGAATTTACTGAAAAACCCGCATTAGACGAAATGCACAGTGTAGTACATTGTATATGAGTGAGGTGCACTGAAAAACTTAGAATTTACTGAAAAACCCGCATTAGACGAAATGCACAGTGTAGTACATAGTATATGAGTGAGTTGCACTGAAAAACTTAGAATTTACTGAAAAACCCGCATTAGACGAAATGCACAGTGTAGTACATTGTATATGAGTGAGTTGCACTGAAAAACTTAGAATTTACTGAAAAACCCGCATTAGACGAAATGCACAGTGTAGTACATAGTATATGAGTGAGTTGCACTGAAAAACTAGGAATTTACTGAAAAACCTGCATTAGACGAAATGCACAGTGTAGTACATAGTATATGAGTGAGTTGCACTGAAAAACTTAGAATTTACTGAAAAACCCGCATTAGACGAAATGCACAGTGTAGTACATAGTATATGAGTGAGTTGCACCGAAAAACTTAGAATTTACTGAAAAACCCGCATTAGACGAAATGCACAGTGTAGTACATAGTATATGAGTGAGTTGCACTGAAAAACTAGGAATTTACTGAAAAACCTGCATTAGACGAAATGCACAGTGTAGTACATAGTATATGAGTGAGTTGCACTGAAAAACTTAGAATTTACTGAAAAACCCGCATTAGACGAAATGCACAGTGTAGTACATTGTATATGAGTGAGTTGCACTGAAAAACTTAGAATTTACTGAAAAACCCGCATTAGACGAAATGCACAGTGTAGTACATTGTATATGAGTGAGTTGCACTGAAAAACTTGGAATTTACTGAAAAACCCGCATTAGACGAAATGCACAGTGTAGTACATAGTATATGAGTGAGTTGCACTGAAAAACTTAGAATTTACTGAAAAACCCGCATTAGACGAAATGCACAGTGTAGTACATTGTATATGAGTGAGTTGCACTGAAAAACTTAGAATTTACTGAAAAACCCGCATTAGACGAAATGCACAGTGTAGTACATTGTATATGAGTGAGTTGCACTGAAAAACTTAGAATTTACTGAAAAACCCGAATTAGACGAAATGCACAGTGTAGTACATTGTATATGAGTGAGTTGCACCGAAAAACTTAGAATTTACTGAAAAACCCGAATTAGACGAAATGCACAGTGTAGTACATTGTATATGAGTGAGTTGCACCGAAAAACTTAGAATTTACTGAAAAACCCGCATTAGACGAAATGCAAAGTGTAGTATATAGTATATGAGTGAGTTGCACAGAAAAACTTAGAATTTACTGAAAAACCCGCATTAGACGAAATGCACAGTGTAGTACATTGTATATGAGTGAGTTGCACTGAAAAACTTAGAATTTACTGAAAAACCCGCATTAGACGAAATGCACAGTGTAGTACATAGTATATGAGTGAGTTGCATTGAAAAACTTAGAATTTACTGAAAAACCTGCATTAGACGAAATGCACAGTGTAGTACATAGTATATGAGTGAGTTGCACTGAAAAACTTAGAATTTACTGAAAAACCCGCATTAGACTAAATGCACAGTGTAGTACATAGTATATGAGTGAGTTGCACTGAAAAACTTAGAATTTACTGAAAAACCCGCATTAGACGAAATGCACAGTGTAGTACATTGTATATGAGTGAGTTGCACTGAAAAACTTAGAATTTACTGAAAAACCCGCATTAGACGAAATGCACAGTGTAGTACATAGTATATGAGTGAGTTGCACTGAAAAACTTAGAATTTACTGAAAAACCCGCATAAGACGAAATGCACAGTGTAGTACATTGTATATGAGTGAGTTGCACTGAAAAACTTAGAATTTACTGAAAAACCCGCATTAGACGAAATGCACAGTGTAGTAAATTTTATATGAGTGTGTTGCACTGAAAAACTTAGAATTTACTGAAAAACACGCATTAGACGAAATGCACAGTGTAGTACATTGTATATGAGTGAGTTGCACTGAAAAACTTAGAATTTACTGAAAAACCCGCATTAGACGAAATGCACAGTGTAGTACATAGTATATGAGTGAGTTGCACTGAAAAACTAGGAATTTACTGAAAAACCTGCATTAGACGAAATGCACAGTGTAGTACATAGTATATGAGTGAGTTGCACTGAAAAACTTAGAATTTACTGAAAAACCCGCATTACACGAAATGCACAGTGTAGTACATAGTATATGAGTGAGTTGCACCGAAAAACTTAGAATTTACTGAAAAACCCGCATTAGACGAAATGCACAGTGTAGTACATAGTATATGAGTGAGTTGCACTGAAAAACTAGGAATTTACTGAAAAACCTGCATTAGACGAAATGCACAGTGTAGTACATAGTATATGAGTGAGTTGCACTGAAAAACTTAGAATTTACTGAAAAAACCGCATTAGACGAAATGCACAGTGTAGTACATTGTATATGAGTGAGTTGCACTGAAAAACTTAGAATTTACTGAAAAACCCGCATTAGACGAAATGCACAGTGTAGTACATTGTATATGAGTGAGTTGCACTGAAAAACTTGGAATTTACTGAAAAACCCGCATTAGACGAAATGCACAGTGTAGTACATAGTATATGAGTGAGTTGCACTGAAAAACTTAGAATTTACTGAAAAACCCGCATTAGACGAAATGCACAGTGTAGTACATTGTATATGAGTGAGTTGCACTGAAAAACTTAGAATTTACTGAAAAACCCGCATTAGACGAAATGCACAGTGTAGTACATTGTATATGAGTGAGTTGCACTGAAAAACTTAGAATTTACTGAAAAACCCGAATTAGACGAAATGCACAGTGTAGTACATTGTATATGAGTGAGTTGCACCGAAAAACTTAGAATTTACTGAAAAACCCGAATTAGACGAAATGCACAGTGTAGTACATTGTATATGAGTGAGTTGCACCGAAAAACTTAGAATTTACTGAAAAACCCGCATTAGACGAAATGCAAAGTGTAGTATATAGTATATGAGTGAGTTGCACTGAAAAACTTAGAATTTACTGAAAAACCCGCATTAGACGAAATGCACAGTGTAGTACATTGTATATGAGTGAGTTGCACTGAAAAACTTAGAATTTACTGAAAAACCCGCATTAGACGAAATGCACAGTGTAGTACATAGTATATGAGTGAGTTGCATTGAAAAACTTAGAATTTACTGAAAAACCTGCATTAGACGAAATGCACAGTGTAGTACATAGTATATGAGTGAGTTGCACTGAAAAACTTAGAATTTACTGAAAAACCCGCATTAGACGAAATGCACAGTGTAGTACATAGTATATGAGTGAGTTGCACTGAAAAACTTAGAATTTACTGAAAAACCCGCATTAGACGAAATGCACAGTGTAGTACATTGTATATGAGTGAGTTGCACTGAAAAACTTAGAATTTACTGAAAAACCCGCATTAGACGAAATGCACAGTGTAGTACATTGTATATGAGTGAGTTGCACTGAAAAACTTAGAATTTACTGAAAAACCCGAATTAGACGAAATGCACAGTGTAGTACATTGTATATGAGTGAGTTGCACCGAAAAACTTAGAATTTACTGAAAACCCGAATTAGACGAAATGCACAGTGTAGTACATTGTATATGAGTGAGTTGCACTGAAAAACTTAGAATTTACTGAAAAACCCGCATTAGACGAAATGCACAGTGTAGTACATAGTATATGAGTGAGTTGCACTGAAAAACTTAGAATTTACTGAAAAACCCGCATTAGACGAAATGCACAGTATAGTACACAGTATATGAGTGAGTTGCACTGAAAAACTTAGAATTTACTGAAAAACCCGCATTAGACGAAATGCACAGTGTAGTACACAGTATATGAGTGAGTTGCACTGAAAAACTTAGAATTTACTGAAAAACCCGCATTAGACGAAATGCACAGTGTAGTACATTGTATATGAGTGAGTTGCACTGAAAAACTTAGAATTTACTGAAAAACCCGCATTAGACGAAATGCACAGTGTAGTACATTGTATATGAGTGAGTTGCACTGAAAAACTTAGAATTTACTGAAAAACCCGCATTAGACGAAATGCACAGTGTAGTACATTGTATATGAGTGAGTTGCACTGAAAAACTTAGAATTTACTGAAAAACCCGCATTAGACGAAATGCACAGTGTAGTACATTGTATATGAGTGAGTTGCACTGAAAAACTTAGAATTTACTGAAAAAACGCGCATTAGACGAAATGCACAGTGTAGTACACAGTATATGAGTGAGTTGCACTGAAAAACTTAGAATTTACTGAAAAACCCGCATTAGACGAAATGCACAGTGTAGTACACTGTATATGAGTGAGTTGCACTGAAAAACTTAGAATTTACTGAAAAACCCGCATTAGACGAAATGCACAGTGTAGTACACTGTATATGAGTGAGTTGCACTGAAAAACTTAGAATTTACTGAAAAACCCGCATTAGACGAAATGCACAGTGTAGTACATTGTATATGAGTGAGTTGCACTGAAAAACTTGGAATTTACTGAAAAACCTGCATTAGACGAAATGCACAGTGTAGTACATAGTATATGAGTGAGTTGCACTGAAAAACTAGGAATTTACTGAAAAACCTGCATTAGACGAAATGCACAGTGTAGTACATAGTATATGAGTGAGTTGCACTGAAAAACTTAGAATTTACTGAAAAACCCGCATTAGACGAAATGCACAGTGTAGTACATAGTATATGAGTGAGTTGCACTGAAAGACTTAGAATTTACTGAAAAACCCGCATTAGACGAAATGCACAGTGTAGTACATTGTATATGAGTGAGTTGCACTGAAAAACTTAGAATTTACTGAAAAACCCGCATTAGACGAAATGCACAGTGTAGTACATTGTATATGAGTGAGTTGCACTGAAAAACTTGGAATTTACTGAAAAACCCGCATTAGACGAAATGCACAGTGTAGTACATAGTATATGAGTGAGTTGCACTGAAAAATTTAGAATTTACTGAAAAACCCGCATTAGACGAAATGCACAGTGTAGTACATTGTATATGAGTGAGTTGCACTGAAAAACTTAGAATTTACTGAAAAACCCGCATTAGACGAAATGCACAGTGTAGTACATTGTATATGAGTGAGTTGCACTGAAAAACTTAGAATTTACTGAAAAACCCTCATTAGACGAAATGCACAGTGTAGTATATTGTACATGAGTGAGTTTCACTGAAAAACTTAGAATTTACTGAAAAACCCGCATTAGACGAAATGCACAGTGTAGTATATAGTATATGAGTGAGTTGCACTGAAAAACTTAGAATTTACTGAAAAACCCGCATTAGACGAAATGCACAGTGTAGTACATAGTATATGAGTGAGTTGCACTGAAAAACTTAGAATTTACTGAAAAACCCGCATTAGACGAAATGCACAGTGTAGTACATTGTATATGAGTGAGTTGCACTGAAAAACTTAGAATTTACTGAAAAACCCGCATTAGACGAAATGCACAGTGTAGTACATTGTATATGAGTGCGTTGCACTGAAAAACTTAGAATTTACTGAAAAACCCGCTTTAGACAAAATGCACAGTGTAGTACATTGTATATGAGTGAGTTGCACTGAAAAACTTAGAATTTACTGAAAAACCCGCATTAGACGAAATGCACAGTGTAGTACACTGTATATGAGTGAGTTGCACTGAAAAACTTAGAATTTACTGAAAAACCCGCATTAGACGAAATGCACAGTGTAGTACATTGTATATGAGTGAGTTGCACTGAAAAACTTGGAATTTACTGAAAAACCCGCATTAGACGAAATGCACAGTGTAGTACATAGTATATGAGTGAGTTGCACTGAAAAACTAGGAATTTACTGAAAAACCCGCATTAGACGAAATGCACAGTGTAGTACATAGTATATGAGTGAGTTGCACTGAAAAACTTAGAATTTACTGAAAAACCCGCATTAGACGAAATGCACAGTGTAGTATATAGTATATGAGTGAGTTGCACCGAAAAACTTGGAATTTACTGAAAAACCCGCATTAGACGAAATGCACAGTGTAGTATATAGTATATGAGTGAGTTGCACTGAAAAAGTTAGAATTTACTGAAAAACCCGCATTAGACGAAATGCACAGTGTAGTACATTGTATATGAGTGAGGTGCACTGAAAAACTTAGAATTTACTGAAAAAACCCGCATTAGACGAAATGCACAGTGTAGTACATAGTATATGAGTGAGTTGCACTGAAAAACTTAGAATTTACTGAAAAACCCGCATTAGACGAAATGCACAGTGTAGTACATTGTATATGAGTGAGTTGCACTGAAAAACTTAGAATTTACTGAAAAACCCGCATTAGACGAAATGCACAGTGTAGTACATAGTATATGAGTGAGTTGCACTGAAAAACTAGGAATTTACTGAAAAACCTGCATTAGACGAAATGCACAGTGTAGTACATTGTATATGAGTGAGTTGCACTGAAAAACTTAGAATTTACTGAAAAACCCGCATTAGACGAAATGCACAGTGTAGTACATAGTATATGAGTGAGTTGCACCGAAAAACTTAGAATTTACTGAAAAACCCGCATTAGACGAAATGCACAGTGTAGTACATTGTATATGAGTGAGTTGCACTGAAAAACTTAGAATTTACTGAAAAACCCGCATTAGACGAAATGCACAGTGTAGTACATTGTATATGAGTGAGTTGCACTGAAAAACTTGAAATTTACTGAAAAACCCGCATTAGACGAAATGCACAGTGTAGTACATAGTATATGAGTGAGTTGCACTGAAAAACTTAGAATTTACTGAAAAACCCGCATTAGACGAAATGCACAGTGTAGTACATTGTATATGAGTGAGTTGCACTGAAAAACTTAGAATTTACTGAAAAACCCGCATTAGACGAAATGCACAGTGTAGTACATTGTATATGAGTGAGTTGCACTGAAAAACTTAGAATTTACTGAAAAACCCGAATTAGACGAAATGCACAGTGTAGTACATTGTATATGAGTGAGTTGCACTGAAAAACTTAGAATTTACTGAAAAACCCGCATTAGACGAAATGCACAGTGTAGTACATTGTACATGAGTGAGTTGCACTGAAAAACTTAGAATTTACTGAAAAACCCGCATTAGACGAAATGCACAGTGTAGTATATAGTATATGAGTGAGTTGCACCGAAAAACTTAGAATTTACTGAAAAACCCGCATTAGACGAAATGCACAGTGTAGTATATAGTATATGAGTGAGTTGCACTGAAAAACTTAGAATTTACTGAAAAACACGCATTAGACGAAATGCACAGTGTAGTACATTGTATATGAGTGAGTTGCACTGAAAAACTTAGAATTTACTGAAAAACCCGCATAAGACGAAATGCACAGTGTAGTACATAGTATATGAGTGAGTTGCACTGAAAAACTTAGAATTTACTGAAAAACCCGCATTAGACGAAATGCACAGTGTAGTACATAGTATATGAGTGAGTTGCACTGAAAAACTTAGAATTTACTGAAAAACCCGCATTAGACGAAATGCACAGTGTAGTACATAGTATATGAGTGAGTTGCACTGAAAAACTTAGAATTTACTGAAAAACCCGCATTAGACGAAATGCACAGTGTAGTACATTGTATATGAGTGAGTTGCACTGAAAAACTTAGAATTTACTGAAAAACCCGCATTAGACGAAATGCACAGTGTAGTACATAGTATATGAGTGAGTTGCACTGAAAAACTTAGAATTTACTGAAAAACCCGCATTAGACAAAATACACAGTATAGTACACAGTATATGAGTGAGTTGCACTGAAAAACTTAGAATTTACTGAAAAACCCGCATTAGACGAAATGCACAGTGTAGTACACAGTATATGAGTGAGTTGCACTGAAAAACTTAGAATTTACTGAAAAACCCGCATTAGACGAAATGCACAGTGTAGTACATTGTATATGAGTGAGTTGCACTGAAAAACTTAGAATTTACTGAAAAACCCGCATTAGACGAAATGCACAGTGTAGTACATTGTATATGAGTGAGTTGCACTGAAAAACTTAGAATTACTGAAAAACCCGCATTAGACGAAATGCACAGTGTAGTACACTGTATATGAGTGAGTTGCACTGAAAAATTTAGAATTTACTGAAAAACCCGCATTAGACGAAATGCACAGTGTAGTACACTGTATATGAGTGAGTTGCACTGAAAAACTTAGAATTTACTGAAAAACCTGCATTAGACGAAATGCACAGTGTAAGTACATTGTATATGAGTGAGTTGCACTGAAAAACTTGGAATTTACTGAAAAACCCGCATTAGACGAAATGCACAGTGTAGTACATAGTATATGAGTGAGTTGCACTGAAAAACTAGGAATTTACTGAAAAACCTGCATTAGACGAAATGCACAGTGTAGTACATAGTATATGAGTGAGTTGCACTGAAAAACTTAGAATTTACTGAAAAACCCGCATTAGACGAAATGCACAGTGTAGTACATAGTATATGAGTGAGTTGCACTGAAAAACTTGGAATTTACTGAAAAACCCGCATTAGACGAAATGCACAGTGTAGTACATAGTATATGAGTGAGTTGCACTGAAAAATTTAGAATTTACTGAAAAACCCGCATTAGACGAAATGCACAGTGTAGTACATTGTATATGAGTGAGTTGTACTGAAAAACTTAGAATTTACTGAAAAACCCGCATTAGACGAAATGCACAGTGTAGTACATTGTATATGAGTGAGTTGCACTGAAAAACTTAGAATTTACTGAAAAAACCCGAATTAGACGAAATGCACAGTGTAGTACATTGTATATGAGTGAGTTGCACTGAAAAACTTAGAATTTACTGAAAAACCCGCATTAGACGAAATGCACAGTGTAGTACATTGTACATGAGTGAGTTGCACTGAAAAACTTAGAATTTACTGAAAAACCCTCATTAGACGAAATGCACAGTGTAGTACATTGTACATGAGTGAGTTTCACTGAAAAACTTAGAATTTACTGAAAAACCCGCATTAGACGAAATGCACAGTGTAGTATATAGTATATGAGTGAGTTGCACTGAAAAACTTAGAATTTACTGAAAAACCCGCATTAGACGAAATGCACAGTGTAGTACATAGTATATGAGTGAGTTGCACTGAAAAACTTAGAATTTACTGAAAAACCCGCATTAGACGAAATGCACAGTGTAGTACATTGTATATGAGTGAGTTGCACTGAAAAACTTAGAATTTACTGAAAAACCCGCATTAGACGAAATGCACAGTGTAGTACATTGTATATGAGTGAGTTGCACTGAAAAACTTAGAATTTACTGAAAAACCCGCTTTAGACGAAATGCACAGTGTAGTACATTGTATATGAGTGAGTTGCACTGAAAAACTTAGAATTTACTGAAAAACCCGCATTAGACGAAATGCACAGTGTAGTACACTGTATATGAGTGAGTTGCACTGAAAAACTTAGAATTTACTGAAAAACCCGCATTAGACGAAATGCACAGTGTAGTACATTGTATATGAGTGAGTTGCACTGAAAAACTTGGAATTTACTGAAAAACCCGCATTAGACGAAATGCTCAGTGTAGTACATAGTATATGAGTGAGTTGCACAGAAAAACTAGGAATTTACTGAAAAACCCGCATTAGACGAAATGCACAGTGTAGTACATAGTATATGAGTGAGTTGCACTGAAAAACTTAGAATTTACTGAAAAACCCGCATTAGACGAAATGCACAGTGTAGTACATAGTATATGAGTGAGTTGCACTGAAAAATTTAGAATTTACTGAAAAACCCGCATTAGACGAAATGCACAGTGTAGTACATTGTATATGAGTGAGTTGCACTGAAAAACTTAGAATTTACTGAAAAACCCGCATTAGACGAAATGCACAGTGTAGTACATTGTATATGAGTAGGTTGCACTGAAAAACTTAGAATTTACTGAAAAACCCGCATTAGTCGAAATGCACAGTGTAGTACATTGTATATGAGTGAGTTGCACTGAAAAACTTAGAATTTACTGAAAAACCCGCATTAGACGAAATGCACAGTGTAGTACATTGTACATGAGTGAGTTGCACTGAAAAACTTAGAATTTACTGAAAAACCCTCATTAGACGAAATGCACAGTGTAGTACATTGTACATGAGTGAGTTTCACTGAAAAACTTAGAATTTACTGAAAAACCCGCATTAGACGAAATGCACAGTGTAGTATATAGTATATGAGTGAGTTGCACTGAAAAACTTAGAATTTACTGAAAAACCCGCATTAGACGAAATTCACAGTGTAGTACATAGTATATGAGTGAGTTGCACTGAAAAACTTAGAATTTACTGAAAAACCCGCATTAGACGAAATGCACAGTGTAGTACATTGTATATGAGTGAGTTGCACTGAAAAACTTAGAATTTACTGAAAAACCCGCATAGACGAAATGCACAGTGTAGTACATTGTATATGAGTGAGTTGCACTGAAAAACTTAGAATTTACTGAAAAACCCGCTTTAGACGAAATGCACAGTGTAGTACATTGTATATGAGTGAGTTGCACTGAAAAACTTAGAATTTACTGAAAAACCCGCATTAGACGAAATGCACAGTGTAGTACACTGTATATGAGTGAGTTGCACTGAAAAACTTAGAATTTACTGAAAAACCCGCATTAGACGAAATGCACAGTGTAGTACATTGTATATGAGTGAGTTGCACTGAAAAACTTGGAATTTACTGAAAAACCCGCATTAGACGAAATGCTCAGTGTAGTACATAGTATATGAGTGAGTTGCACTGAAAAACTAGGAATTTACTGAAAAACCCGCATTAGACGAAATGCACAGTGTAGTACATAGTATATGAGTGAGTTGCACTGAAAAACTTAGAATTTACTGAAAAACCCGCATTAGACGAAATGCACAGTGTAGTACATAGTATATGAGTGAGTTGCACTGAAAAACTTAGAATTTACTGAAAAACCCGCATTAGACGAAATGCACAGTGTAGTACATTGTATATGAGTGAGTTGCACTGAAAAACTTAGAATTTACTGAAAAACCCGTATTAGACGAAATGCACAGTGTAGTACATTGTATATGAGTGAGTTGCACTGAAAAACTTAGAATTTACTGAAAAACCCGCATTAGACGAAATGCACAGTGTAGTACATTGTATATGAGTGAGTTGCACTGAAAAACTTAGAATTTACTGAAAAACCCGCATTAGACGAAATGCACAGTGTAGTATATAGTATATGAGTGAGTTGCACCGAAAAACTTAGAATTTACTGAAAAACCCGCATTAGACGAAATGCACAGTGTAGTATATAGTATATGAGTGAGTTGCACTGAAAAACTTAGAATTTACTGAAAAACCCGCATTAGACGAAATGCACAGTGTAGTACATTGTATATGAGTGAGGTGCACTGAAAAACTTAGAATTTACTGAAAAACCCGCATTAGACGAAATGCACAGTGTAGTACATAGTATATGAGTGAGTTGCACTGAAAAACTTAGAATTTACTGAAAAACCCGCATTAGACGAAATGCACAGTGTAGTACATTGTATATGAGTGAGTTGCACTGAAAAACTAGGAATTTACTGAAAAACCTGCATTAGACGAAATGCACAGTGTAGTACATAGTATATGAGTGAGTTGCACTGAAAAACTTAGAATTTACTGAAAAACCCGCATTAGACGAAATCTACAGTATAGTACACAGTATATGAGTGAGTTGCACTGAAAAACTTAGAATTTACTGAAAAACCCGCATTAGACGAAATGCACAGTGTAGTACACAGTATATGAGTGAGTTGCACTGAAAAACTTAGAATTTACTGAAAAACCCGCATTAGACGAAATGCACAGTGTAGTACATTGTATATGAGTGAGTTGCACTGAAAAACTTAGAATTTACTGAAAAACCCGCATTAGACAAAATGCACAGTGTAGTACATTGTATATGAGTGAGTTGCACTGAAAAACTTAGAATTTACTGAAAAACCCGCATTAGACGAAATGCACAGTGTAGTACATTGTATATGAGTGAGTTGCACTGAAAAACTTAGAATTTACTGAAAAACCCGCATTAGACGAAATGCACAGTGTAGTACATTGTATATGAGTGAGTTGCACTGAAAAACTTAGAATTTACTGAAAAACCCGCATTAGACGAAATGCAAAGTGTAGTACACAGTATATGAGTGAGTTGCACTGAAAAACTTAGAATTTACTGAAACACCCGCATTAGACGAAATGCACAGTGTAGTACACTGTATATGAGTGAGTTGCACTGAAAAACATAGAATTTACTGAAAAACACGCATTAGACGAAATGCACAGTGTAGTACACTGTATATGAGTGAGTTGCACTGAAAAACTTAGAATTTACTGAAAAACCCGCATTAGACGAAATGCACAGTGTAGTACATAGTATATGAGTGAGTTGCACTGAAAAACTAGGAATTTACTGAAAAACCCGCATTAGAGGAAATGCACAGTGTAGTACATAGTATATGAGTGAGTTGCACTGAAAAACTTAGAATTTACTGAAAAACCCGCATTAGACGAAATGCACAGTGTAGTACATTGTATATGAGTGAGTTGCACTGAAAAACTTAGAATTTACTGAAAAACCCGCATTAGACGAAATGCACAGTGTAGTACATAGTATATGAGTGAGTTGCACTGAAAAACTTAGAATTTACTGAAAAACCCGCATTAGACAAAATACACAGTATAGTACACAGTATATGAGTGAGTTGCACTGAAAAACTTAGAATTTACTGAAAAACCCGCATTAGACGAAATGCACAGTGTAGTACACAGTATATGAGTGAGTTGCACTGAAAAACTTAGAATTTACTGAAAAACCCGCATTAGACGAAATGCACAGTGTAGTACATTGTATATGAGTGAGTTGCACTGAAAAACTTAGAATTTACTGAAAAACCCGCATTAGACGAAATGCACAGTGTAGTACATTGTATATGAGTGAGTTGCACTGAAAAACTTAGAATTTACTGAAAAACCCGCATTAGACGAAATGCACAGTGTAGTACACTGTATATGAGTGAGTTGCACTGAAAAATTTAGAATTTACTGAAAAACCCGCATTAGACGAAATGCACAGTGTAGTACACTGTATATGAGTGAGTTGCACTGAAAAACTTAGAATTTACTGAAAAACCTGCATTAGACGAAATGCACAGTGTAGTACATTGTATATGAGTGAGTTGCACTGAAAAACTTGGAATTTACTGAAAAACCCGCATTAGACGAAATGCACAGTGTAGTACATAGTATATGAGTGAGTTGCACTGAAAAACTAGGAATTTACTGAAAAACCTGCATTAGACGAAATGCACAGTGTAGTACATAGTATATGAGTGAGTTGCACTGAAAAACTTAGAATTTACTGAAAAACCCGCATTAGACGAAATGCACAGTGTAGTACATAGTATATGAGTGAGTTGCACTGAAAAACTTGGAATTTACTGAAAAACCCGCATTAGACGAAATGCACAGTGTAGTACATAGTATATGAGTGAGTTGCACTGAAAAATTTAGAATTTACTGAAAAACCCGCATTAGACGAAATGCACAGTGTAGTACATTGTATATGAGTGAGTTGTACTGAAAAACTTAGAATTTACTGAAAAACCCGCATTAGACGAAATGCACAGTGTAGTACATTGTATATGAGTGAGTTGCACTGAAAAACTTAGAATTTACTGAAAAACCCGAATTAGACGAAATGCACAGTGTAGTACATTGTATATGAGTGAGTTGCACTGAAAAACTTAGAATTTACTGAAAAACCCGCATTAGACGAAATGCACAGTGTAGTACATTGTACATGAGTGAGTTGCACTGAAAAACTTAGAATTTACTGAAAAACCCTCATTAGACGAAATGCACAGTGTAGTACATTGTACATGAGTGAGTTTCACTGAAAAACTTAGAATTTACTGAAAAACCCGCATTAGACGAAATGCACAGTGTAGTATATAGTATATGAGTGAGTTGCACTGAAAAACTTAGAATTTACTGAAAAACCCGCATTAGACGAAATGCACAGTGTAGTACATAGTATATGAGTGAGTTGCACTGAAAAACTTAGAATTTACTGAAAAACCCGCATTAGACGAAATGCACAGTGTAGTACATTGTATATGAGTGAGTTGCACTGAAAAACTTAGAATTTACTGAAAAACCCGCATTAGACGAAATGCACAGTGTAGTACATTGTATATGAGTGAGTTGCACTGAAAAACTTAGAATTTACTGAAAAACCCGCTTTAGACGAAATGCACAGTGTAGTACATTGTATATGAGTGAGTTGCACTGAAAAACTTAGAATTTACTGAAAAACCCGCATTAGACGAAATGCACAGTGTAGTACACTGTATATGAGTGAGTTGCACTGAAAAACTTAGAATTTACTGAAAAACCCGCATTAGACGAAATGCACAGTGTAGTACATTGTATATGAGTGAGTTGCACTGAAAAACTTGGAATTTACTGAAAAACCCGCATTAGACGAAATGCTCAGTGTAGTACATAGTATATGAGTGAGTTGCACAGAAAAACTAGGAATTTACTGAAAAACCCGCATTAGACGAAATGCACAGTGTAGTACATAGTATATGAGTGAGTTGCACTGAAAAACTTAGAATTTACTGAAAAACCCGCATTAGACGAAATGCACAGTGTAGTACATAGTATATGAGTGAGTTGCACTGAAAAATTTAGAATTTACTGAAAAACCCGCATTAGACGAAATGCACAGTGTAGTACATTGTATATGAGTGAGTTGCACTGAAAAACTTAGAATTTACTGAAAAACCCGCATTAGACGAAATGCACAGTGTAGTACATTGTATATGAGTAGGTTGCACTGAAAAACTTAGAATTTACTGAAAAACCCGCATTAGTCGAAATGCACAGTGTAGTACATTGTATATGAGTGAGTTGCACTGAAAAACTTAGAATTTACTGAAAAACCCGCATTAGACGAAATGCACAGTGTAGTACATTGTACATGAGTGAGTTGCACTGAAAAACTTAGAATTTACTGAAAAACCCTCATTAGACGAAATGCACAGTGTAGTACATTGTACATGAGTGAGTTTCACTGAAAAACTTAGAATTTACTGAAAAACCCGCATTAGACGAAATGCACAGTGTAGTATATAGTATATGAGTGAGTTGCACTGAAAAACTTAGAATTTACTGAAAAACCCGCATTAGACGAAATTCACAGTGTAGTACATAGTATATGAGTGAGTTGCACTGAAAAACTTAGAATTTACTGAAAAACCCGCATTAGACGAAATGCACAGTGTAGTACATTGTATATGAGTGAGTTGCACTGAAAAACTTAGAATTTACTGAAAAACCCGCATAGACGAAATGCACAGTGTAGTACATTGTATATGAGTGAGTTGCACTGAAAAACTTAGAATTTACTGAAAAACCCGCTTTAGACGAAATGCACAGTGTAGTACATTGTATATGAGTGAGTTGCACTGAAAAACTTAGAATTTACTGAAAAACCCGCATTAGACGAAATGCACAGTGTAGTACACTGTATATGAGTGAGTTGCACTGAAAAACTTAGAATTTACTGAAAAACCCGCATTAGACGAAATGCACAGTGTAGTACATTGTATATGAGTGAGTTGCACTGAAAAACTTGGAATTTACTGAAAAACCCGCATTAGACGAAATGCTCAGTGTAGTACATAGTATATGAGTGAGTTGCACTGAAAAACTAGGAATTTACTGAAAAACCCGCATTAGACGAAATGCACAGTGTAGTACATAGTATATGAGTGAGTTGCACTGAAAAACTTAGAATTTACTGAAAAACCCGCATTAGACGAAATGCACAGTGTAGTACATAGTATATGAGTGAGTTGCACTGAAAAACTTAGAATTTACTGAAAAACCCGCATTAGACGAAATGCACAGTGTAGTACATTGTATATGAGTGAGTTGCACTGAAAAACTTAGAATTTACTGAAAAACCCGTATTAGACGAAATGCACAGTGTAGTACATTGTATATGAGTGAGTTGCACTGAAAAACTTAGAATTTACTGAAAAACCCGCATTAGACGAAATGCACAGTGTAGTACATTGTATATGAGTGAGTTGCACTGAAAAACTTAGAATTTACTGAAAAACCCGCATTAGACGAAATGCACAGTGTAGTATATAGTATATGAGTGAGTTGCACCGAAAAACTTAGAATTTACTGAAAAACCCGCATTAGACGAAATGCACAGTGTAGTATATAGTATATGAGTGAGTTGCACTGAAAAACTTAGAATTTACTGAAAAACCCGCATTAGACGAAATGCACAGTGTAGTACATTGTATATGAGTGAGGTGCACTGAAAAACTTAGAATTTACTGAAAAACCCGCATTAGACGAAATGCACAGTGTAGTACATAGTATATGAGTGAGTTGCACTGAAAAACTTAGAATTTACTGAAAAACCCGCATTAGACGAAATGCACAGTGTAGTACATTGTATATGAGTGAGTTGCACTGAAAAACTAGGAATTTACTGAAAAACCTGCATTAGACGAAATGCACAGTGTAGTACATAGTATATGAGTGAGTTGCACTGAAAAACTTAGAATTTACTGAAAAACCCGCATTAGACGAAATCTACAGTATAGTACACAGTATATGAGTGAGTTGCACTGAAAAACTTAGAATTTACTGAAAAACCCGCATTAGACGAAATGCACAGTGTAGTACACAGTATATGAGTGAGTTGCACTGAAAAACTTAGAATTTACTGAAAAACCCGCATTAGACGAAATGCACAGTGTAGTACATTGTATATGAGTGAGTTGCACTGAAAAACTTAGAATTTACTGAAAAACCCGCATTAGACAAAATGCACAGTGTAGTACATTGTATATGAGTGAGTTGCACTGAAAAACTTAGAATTTACTGAAAAACCCGCATTAGACGAAATGCACAGTGTAGTACATTGTATATGAGTGAGTTGCACTGAAAAACTTAGAATTTACTGAAAAACCCGCATTAGACGAAATGCACAGTGTAGTACATTGTATATGAGTGAGTTGCACTGAAAAACTTAGAATTTACTGAAAAACCCGCATTAGACGAAATGCAAAGTGTAGTACACAGTATATGAGTGAGTTGCACTGAAAAACTTAGAATTTACTGAAACACCCGCATTAGACGAAATGCACAGTGTAGTACACTGTATATGAGTGAGTTGCACTGAAAAACATAGAATTTACTGAAAAACACGCATTAGACGAAATGCACAGTGTAGTACACTGTATATGAGTGAGTTGCACTGAAAAACTTAGAATTTACTGAAAAACCCGCATTAGACGAAATGCACAGTGTAGTACATAGTATATGAGTGAGTTGCACTGAAAAACTAGGAATTTACTGAAAAACCCGCATTAGAGGAAATGCACAGTGTAGTACATAGTATATGAGTGAGTTGCACTGAAAAACTTAGAATTTACTGAAAAACCCGCATTAGACGAAATGCACAGTGTAGTACATTGTATATGAGTGAGTTGCACTGAAAAACTTAGAATTTACTGAAAAACCCGCATTAGACGAAATGCACAGTGTAGTACATTGTATATGAGTGAGTTGCACTGAAAAACTTAGAATTTACTGAAAAACCCGCATTAGACGAAATGCAAAGTGTAGTACACAGTATATGAGTGAGTTGCACTGAAAAACTTAGAATTTACTGAAAAACCCGCATTAGACGAAATGCACAGTGTAGTACACTGTATATGAGTGAGTTGCACTGAAAAACATAGAATTTACTGAAAAACACGCATTAGACGAAATGCACAGTGTAGTACACTGTATATGAGTGAGTTGCACTGAAAAACTTAGAATTTACTGAAAAACCCGCATTAGACGAAATGCACAGTGTAGTACATAGTATATGAGTGAGTTGCACTGAAAAACTAGGAATTTACTGAAAAACCCGCATTAGAGGAAATGCACAGTGTAGTACATAGTATATGAGTGAGTTGCACTGAAAAACTTAGAATTTACTGAAAAATCCGCATTAGACGAAATGCACAGTGTAGTACATAGTATATGAGTGAGTTGCACTGAAAAACTTAGAATTTACTGAAAAACCCGCATTAGACGAAATGCACAGTGTAGTACATTGTATATGAGTGAGTTGCACTGAAAAACTTAGAATTTACTGAAAAACCCGCATTAGACGAAATGCACAGTGTAGTACATTGTATATGAGTGAGGTGCACTGAAAAACTTAGAATTTACTGAAAAACCCCCATTAGACGAAATGCACAGTGTAGTACATAGTATATGAGTGAGTTGCACTGAAAAACTTAGAATTTACTGAAAAACCCGCATTAGACGAAATGCACAGTGTAGTACATTGTATATGAGTGAGTTGCACTGAAAAACTAGGAATTTACTGAAAAACCTGCATTAGACGAAATGCACAGTGTAGTACATAGTATATGAGTGAGTTGCACTGAAAAACTTAGAATTTACTGAAAAACCCGCATTAGACGAAATCTACAGTATAGTACACAGTATATGAGTGAGTTGCACTGAAAAACTTAGAATTTACTGAAAAACCCGCATTAGACGAAATGCACAGTGTAGTACACAGTATATGAGTGAGTTGCACTGAAAAACTTAGAATTTACTGAAAAACCCGCATTAGACGAAATGCACAGTGTAGTACATTGTATATGAGTGAGTTGCACTGAAAAACTTAGAATTTACTGAAAAACCCGCATTAGACAAAATGCACAGTGTAGTACATTGTATATGAGTGAGTTGCACTGAAAAACTTAGAATTTACTGAAAAACCCGCATTAGACGAAATGCACAGTGTAGTACATTGTATATGAGTGAGTTGCACTGAAAAACTTAGAATTTACTGAAAAACCCGCATTAGACGAAATGCACAGTGTAGTACATTGTATATGAGTGAGTTGCACTGAAAAACTTAGAATTTACTGAAAAACCCGCATTAGACGAAATGCAAAGTGTAGTACACAGTATATGAGTGAGTTGCACTGAAAAACTTAGAATTTACTGAAAAACCCGCATTAGACGAAATGCACAGTGTAGTACACTGTATATGAGTGAGTTGCACTGAAAAACATAGAATTTACTGAAAAACACGCATTAGACGAAATGCACAGTGTAGTACACTGTATATGAGTGAGTTGCAAAGAAAAACTTAGAATTTACTGAAAAACCCGCATTAGACGAAATGCACAGTGTAGTACATAGTATATGAGTGAGTTGCACTGAAAAACTAGGAATTTACTGAAAAACCCGCATTAGAGGAAATGCACAGTGTAGTACATAGTATATGAGTGAGTTGCACTGAAAAACTTAGAATTTACTGAAAAACCCGCATTAGACGAAATGCACAGTGTAGTACACAGTATATGAGTGAGTTGCACTGAAAAACTTAGAATTTACTGAAAAACCCGCATTAGACGAAATGCACAGTGTAGTACACTGTATATGAGTGAGTTGCACTGAAAAACATAGAATTTACTGAAAAACACGCATTAGACGAAATGCACAGTGTAGTACACTGTATATGAGTGAGTTGCACTGAAAAACTTAGAATTTACTGAAAAACCCGCATTAGACGAAATGCACAGTGTAGTACATAGTATATGAGTGAGTTGCACTGAAAAACTAGGAATTTACTGAAAAACCCGCATTAGACGAAATGCACAGTGTAGTACATAGTATATGAGTGAGTTGCACTGAAAAACTTAGAATTTACTGAAAAATCCGCATTAGACGAAATGCACAGTGTAGTACATAGTATATGAGTGAGTTGCACTGAAAAACTTAGAATTTACTGAAAAACCCGCATTAGACGAAATGCACAGTGTAGTACATTGTATATGAGTGAGTTGCACTGAAAAACTTAGAATTTACTGAAAAACCCGCATTAGACGAAATGCACAGTGTAGTACATTGTATATGAGTGAGTTGCACTGAAAAACTTAGAATTTACTGAAAAACCCGCAGTAGACGAAATGCACAGTGTAGTACATAGTATATGAGTGAGTTGCACTGAATAACTTAGAATTTACTGAAAAACCCGCATTAGACGAAATGCACAGTGTAGTACATTGTATATGAGTGAGTTGCACTGAAAAACTTAGAATTTACTGAAAAACCCGCATTAGACGAAATGCACAGTGTAGTACATTGTATATGAGTGAGTTGCACTGAAAAACTTAGAATTTACTGAAAATCCCTCATTAGACGAAATGCACAGTGTAGTACATTGTACATGAGTGATTTGCACTGAAAAACTTAGAATTTACTGAAAAACCCGCATTAGACGAAATGCACAGTGTAGTATATAGTATATGAGTGAGTTGCACTGAAAAACTTAGAATTTACTGAAAAACCCGCATTAGACGAAATGCACAGTGTAGTACATAGTATATGAGTGAGTTGCACTGAAAAACTTAGAATTTACTGAAAAACCCGCATTAGACGAAATGCACAGTGTAGTACATTGTATATGAGTGAGTTGCACTGAAAAACTTGGAATTTACTGAAAAACCCGCATTAGACGAAATGCACAGTGTAGTACATAGTACATGAGTGAGTTGCACTGAAAAACTAGGAATTTACTGAAAAACCCGCATTAGACGAAATGCACAGTGTAGTACATAGTATATGAGTGAGTTGCACTGAAAAACTTAGAATTTACTGAAAATCCCTCATTAGACGAAATGCACAGTGTAGTACATTGTACATGAGTGATTTGCACTGAAAAACTTAGAATTTACTGAAAAACCCGCATTAGACGAAATGCACAGTGTAGTATATAGTATATGAGTGAGTTGCACTGAAAAACTTAGAATTTACTGAAAAACCCGCATTAGAAGAAATGCACAGTGTAGTACATAGTATATGAGTGAGTTGCACTGAAAAACTTAGAATTTACTGAAAAACCCGCATTAGACGAAATGCACAGTGTAGTACATTGTATATGAGTGAGTTGCACTGAAAAACTTGGAATTTACTGAAAAACCCGCATTAGACGAAATGCACAGTGTAGTACATAGTACATGAGTGAGTTGCACTGAAAAACTAGGAATTTACTGAAAAACCCGCATTAGACGAAATGCACAGTGTAGTACATAGTATATGAGTGAGTTGCACTGAAAAACTTAGAATTTACTGAAAAACCCGCATTAGACGAAATGCACAGTGTAGTACATAGTATATGAGTGAGTTGCACTGAAAAACTTAGAATTTACTGAAAAACCCGCATTAGACGAAATGCACAGTGTAGTACATTGTATATGAGTGAGTTGCACTGAAAAACTTAGAATTTACTGAAAAACCCGTATTAGACGAAATGCACAGTGTAGTACATTGTATATGAGTGAGTTGCACTGAAAAACTTAGAATTTACTGAAAAACCCGCATTAGACGAAATGCACAGTGTAGTACATTGTATATGAGTGAGTTGCACTGAAAAACTTAGAATTTACTGAAAAACCCGCATTAGACGAAATGCACAGTGTAGTACATAGTATATGAGTGAGTTGCACTGAAAAACTTAGAATTTACTGAAAAACCCGCATTAGACGAAATGCACAGTGTAGTACATAGTATATGAGTGAGTTGCACTGAAAAACTTAGAATTTACTGAAAAATCCGCATTAGACGAAATGCACAGTGTAGTACATTGTATATGAGTGAGTTGCACTGAAAATTAGAATTTACTGAAAAACCCGCATTAGACGAAATGCACAGTGTAGTACATTGTATATGAGTGAGTTGCACTGAAAAACTTGGAATTTACTGAAAAACCCGAATTAGACGAAATGCACAGTGTAGTACATTGTATATGAGTGAGTTGCACTGAAAAACTTAGAATTTACTGAAAAACCCGCATTAGACGAAATGCACAGTGTAGTACATTGTACATGAGTGAGTTGCACTGAAAAACTTAGAATTTACTGAAAAACATTCATTAGACGAAATGCACAGTGTAGTACATTGTACATGAGTGAGTTGCACTGAAAAAATTAGAATTTACTGAAAAACTCGCATTAGACGAAATGCACAGTGTAGTATATAGTATATGAGTGAGCTGCACTGAAAAACTTAGAATTTACTGAAAAACCCGCATTAGACGAAATGCACAGTGTAGTACATAGTATATGAGTGAGTTGCACTGATAAACTTAGAATTTACTGAAAAACCCGCATTAGACGAAATGCACAGTGTAGTACATTGTATATGAGTGAGTTGCACTGAAAAACTTAGAATTTACTGAAAAACCCGCTTTAGACGAAATGCACAGTGTAGTACATTGTATATGAGTGAGTTGCACTGAAAAACTTAGAATTTACTGAAAAACCCGCATTAGACGAAATGCACAGTGTAGTACATTGTATATGAGTGAGTTGCACTGAAAAACTTAGAATTTACTGAAAAACCCGCATTAGACGAAATGCACAGTGTAGTACATTGTATATGAGTGAGTTGCACTGAAAAACTTAGAATTTACTGAAAAACCCGCATTAGACGAAATGCACAGTGTAGTACATTGTATATGAGTGAGTTGCACTGAAAAACTTAGAATTTACTGAAAAACCCGAATTAGACGAAATGCACAGTGTAGTACATTGTATATGAGTGAGTTGCACTGAAAAACTTAGAATTTACTGAAAAACCCGCATTAGACGAAATTCACAGTGTAGTACATTGTATATGAGTGAGTTGCACTGAAAAACTTAGAATTTACTGAAAAACCCGCATTAGACGAAATGCACAGTGTAGTATATAGTATATGAGTGAGTTGCACTGAAAAACTTAGAATTTACTGAAAAAACCCGCATTAGACGAAATGCACAGTGTAGTACATAGTATATGAGTGAGTTGCACTGAAAAACTTAGAATTTACTGAAAAACCCGCATTAGACGAAATGCACAGTGTAGTACATTGTATATGAGTGAGTTGCACTGAAAAACTTAGAATTTACTGAAAAACCCGCATTAGACGAAATGCACAATGTAGTACATTGTATATGAGTGAGTTGCACTGAAAAACTTAGAATTTACTGAAAAACCCGCTTTAGACGAAATGCACAGTGTAGTACATTGTATATGAGTGAGTTGCACTGAAAAACTTAGAATTTACTGAAAAACCCGCATTAGACGAAATGCACAGTGTAGTA
This sequence comes from Mus caroli, assembly GCF_978045245.1. Classification (NCBI taxonomy): domain Eukaryota; kingdom Metazoa; phylum Chordata; class Mammalia; order Rodentia; family Muridae; genus Mus; species Mus caroli. The sequence goes on from NW_028227340.1 coordinate 238,903, forward strand.
CATTGTATATGAGTGAGTTGCACTGAAAAACTTAGAATTTACTGAAAAACACGCATTAGACGAAATGCACAGTGTAGTACATAGTATATGAGTGAGTTGCACTGAAAAACTAGGAATTTACTGAAAAACCCGCATTAGACGAAATGCTCAGTGTAGTACATAGTATATGAGTGAGTTGCACTGAAAAACTTAGAATTTACTGAAAAACCCGCATTAGACGAAATGCACAGTGTAGTACATAGTATATGAGTGAGTTGCACTGAAAAACTTAGAATTTACTGAAATACCCGCATTAGACGAAATGCACAGTGTAGTACATTGTATATGAGTGAGTTGCACTGAAAAAATTAGAATTTACTGAAAAACCAGCATTAGACGAAATGCACAGTGTAGTACATTGTATATGAGTGAGTTGCACTGAAAAACTAAGAATTTACTGAAAACCCCGCATTAGACGAAATGCACAGTGTAGTACATTGTATATGAGTGAGTTGCAATGAAAAACTTAGAATTTACTGAAAAACCCGCATTAGACGAAATGCACAGTGTAGTACATTGTATATGAGTGAGTTGCACTGAAAAACTTAGAATTTACTGAAAAACCCGCATTAGACGAAATGCACAGTGTAGTACATTGTATATGAGTGAGTTGCACTGAAAAACTTAGAATTTACTGAAAAACCCGCATTAGACGAAATGCACAGTGTAGTACATTGTATATGAGTGAGTTGCACTGAAAAACTTAGAATTTACTGAAAAACCAGCATTAGACGAAATGCACAGTGTAGTACATTGTATATGAGTGAGTTGCACTGAAAAACTTAGAATTTACTGAAAAACCCGCATTAGACGAAATGCACAGTGTAGTACATTGTATATGAGTGAGTTGCAATGAAAAACTTAGAATTTACTGAAAAATCCGCATTAGACGAAATGCACAGTGTAGTACATTGTATATGAGTCAGTTGCACTGAAAAACTTAGAATTTACTGAAAAACCCGCATTAGACGAAATGCACAGTGTAGTACATTGTATATGAGTGAGTTGCACTGAAAAACTTAGAATTTACTGAAAAACCCGAATTAGACGAAATGCACAGTGTAGTACATTGTATATGAGTGAGTTGCACTGAAAAACTTAGAATTTACTGAAAAACCCGCATTAGACGAAATGCACAGTGTAGTACATTGTACATGAGTGAGTTGCACTGAAAAACTTAGAATTTACTGAAAAACCCTCATTAGACGAAATGCACAGTGTAGTACATTGTACATGAGTGAGTTGCACTGAAAAACTTAGAATTTACTGAAAAACCCGCATTAGACGAAATGCACAGTGTAGTATATAGTATATGAGTGAGCTGCACTGAAAAACTTAGAATTTACTGAAAAACCCGCATTAGACGAAATGCACAGTGTAGTACATAGTATATGAGTGAGTTGCACTGATAAACTTAGAATTTACTTAAAAACCCGCATTAGACGAAATGCACAGTGTAGTACATTGTATATGAGTGAGTTGCACTGAAAAACTTAGAATTTACTGAAAAACCCGCATTAGACGAAATGCACAGTGTAGTACATTGTATATGAGTGAGTTGCACTGAAAAACTTAGAATTTACTGAAAACCCGCTTTAGACGAAATGCACAGTGTAGTACATTGTATATGAGTGAGTTGCACTGAAAAACTTAGAATTTACTGAAAAACCCGCATTAGACGAAATGCACAGTGTAGTACATTGTATATGAGTGAGTTGCACTGAAAAACTTAGAATTTACTGAAAAACCCGCATTAGACGAAATGCACAGTGTAGTACATTGTATATGAGTGAGTTGCACTGAAAAACTTAGAATTTACTGAAAAACCCGCATTAGACGAAATGCACAGTGTAGTACATTGTATATGAGTGAGTTGCACTGAAAAACTTAGAATTTACTGAAAAACCCGAATTAGACGAAATGCACAGTGTAGTACATTGTATATGAGTGAGTTGCACTGAAAAACTTAGAATTTACTGAAAAACCCGCATTAGACGAAATGCACAGTGTAGTACATTGTATATGAGTGAGTTGCACTGAAAAACTTAGAATTTACTGAAAAACCCGCATTAGACGAAATGCACAGTGTAGTACATAGTATATGAGTGAGTTGCACTGAAAAACTAGGAATTTACTGAAAAACCCGCATTAGACGAAATGCACAGTGTAGTACATAGTATATGAGTGAGTTGCACTGAAAAACTTAGAATTTACTGAAAAACCCGCATTAGACGAAATGCACAGTGTAGTACATTGTATATGAGTGAGTTGCACTGAAAAACTTAGAATTTACTGAAAAACCCGCATTAGACGAAATGCACAGTGTAGTACATTGTATATGAGTGAGTTGCACTGAAAAAATTAGAGTTTACTGAAAAACCAGCATTAGACGAAATGCACAGTGTAGTACATTGTATATGAGTGAGTTGCACTGAAAAACTAAGAATTTACTGAAAAACCCGCATTAGACGAAATGCACAGTGTAGTACATTATATATGAGTGAGTTGCAATGAAAAACTTAGAATTTACTGAAAAACCCGCATTAGACGAAATGCACAGTGTAGTACATTGTATATGAGTGAGTTGCACTGAAAAACTTAGAATTTACTGAAAAAACCGCATTAGACGAAATGCACAGTGTAGTACATTGTATATGAGTGAGTTGCACTGAAAAACTTAGAATTTACTGAAAAACCAGCATTAGACGAAATGCACAGTGTAGTACATTGTATATGAGTGAGTTGCACTGAAAAACTTAGAATTTACTGAAAAACCCGCATTAGACGAAATGCACAGTGTAGTACATTGTATATGAGTGAGTTGCAATGAAAAACTTAGAATTTACTGAAAAACCCGCATTAGACGAAATGCACAGTGTAGTACATAGTATATGAGTGAGTTGCACTGAAAAACTTAGAATTTACTGAAAAACCCGCATTAGACGAAATGCACAGTGTAGTACATTGTATATGAGTGAGTTGCACTGAAAAACTTAGAATTTACTGAAAAACCCGCATTAGACGAAATGCACAGTGTAGTACATTGTATATGAGTGAGTTGCAATGAAAAACTTAGAATTTACTGAAAAACCCGCATTAGACGAAATGCACAGTGTAGTACATAGTATATGAGTGAGTTGCACTGAAAAACTAGGAATTTACTGAAAAACCCGCCTTAGACGAAATGCACAGTGTAGTGCATAGTATATGAGTGAGTTGCAGTGAAAAACTAGGAATTTACTGAAAAACCCGCATTAGACGAAATGCACTGTGTAGTACATAGTATATGAGTGAGTTGCACTGAAAAACTTAAAATTTACTGAAAAACCCGCATTAGACGAAATGCACAGTGTAGTACATAGTATATGAGTGAGTTGCACTGAAAAACTTAGAATTTACTGAAAAATCCGCATTAGACGAAATGCACAGTGTAGTACATTGTATATGAGTGAGTTGCACTGAAAAAATTAGAATTTACTGAAAAACCCGCATTAGACGAAATGCACAGTGTAGTACATTGTATATGAGTGAGTTGCACTGAAAAACTTAGAATTTACTGAAAAACCCGAATTAGACGAAATGCACAGTGTAGTACATTGTATATGAGTGAGTTGCACTGAAAAACTTAGAATTTACTGAAAAACCCGCATTAGACGAAATGCACAGTGTAGTACATAGTATATGAGTGAGTTGCACTGAAAAACTAGGAATTTACTGAAAAACCCGCATTAGACGAAATGCACAGTGTAGTACATAGTATATGAGTGAGTTGCACTGAAAAACTTAGAATTTACTGAAAAACCCGCATTAGACGAAATGCACAGTGTAGTACATTGTATATGAGTGAGTTGCACTGAAAAACTTAGAATTTACTGAAAAACCCGCATTAGACGAAATGCACAGTGTAGTACATTGTATATGAGTGAGTTGCACTGAAAAAATTAGAATTTACTGAAAAACCAGCATTAGACGAAATGCACAGTGTAGTACATTGTATATGAGTGAGTTGCACTGAAAAACTAAGAATTTACTGAAAAACCCGCATTAGACGAAATGCACAGTGTAGTACATTGTATATGAGTGAGTTGCAATGAAAAACTTAGAATTTACTGAAAAACCCGCATTAGACGAAATGCACAGTGTAGTACATTGTATATGAGTGAGTTGCACTGAAAAACTTAGAATTTACTGAAAAACCCGCATTAGACGAAATGCACAGTGTAGTACATTGTATATGAGTGAGTTGCACCGAAAAACTTAGAATTTACTGAAAAACCCGCATTAGACGAAATGCACAGTGTAGTACATTGTATATGAGTGAGTTGCACTGAAAAACTTAGAATTTACTGAAAAACCAGCATTAGACGAAATGCACAGTGTAGTACATTGTATATGAGTGAGTTGCACTGAAAAACTTAGAATTTACTGAAAAACCCGCATTAGACGAAATGCACAGTGTAGTACATTGTATATGAGTGAGTTGCAATGAAAAACTTAGAATTTACTGAAAAATCCGCATTAGACGAAATGCACAGTGTAGTACATTGTATATGAGTGAGTTGCACTGAAAAACTTAGAATTTACTGAAAAACCCGCATTAGACGAAATGCACAGTGTAGTACATTGTATATGAGTGAGTTGCACTGAAAAACTTAGAATTTACTGAAAAACCCGCATTAGATGAAATGCACAGTGTAGTACATTGTATATGAGTGAGTTGCACTGAAAAACTTCGAATTTACTGAAAAACCCGCATTAGACGAAATGCACAGTGTAGTACATTGTATATGAGTGAGTTGCACTGAAAAACTTAGAATTTACTGAAAAACCCGCATTAGACGAAATGCACAGTGTGGTGCATAGTATATGAGTGAGTTGCAGTGAAAAACTAGGAATTTACTGAAAAACCCGCATTAGACGAAATGCACAGTGTAGTACATAGTATATGAGTGAGTTGCACTGAAAAACTTAAAATTTACTGAAAAACCCGCATTAGACGAAATGCACAGTGTAGTACATAGTATATGAGTGAGTTGCACTGAAAAACTTAGAATTTACTGAAAAATCCGCATTAGACGAAATGCACAGTGTAGTACATTGTATATGAGTGAGTTGCACTGAAAAAATTAGAATTTACTGAAAAACCCGCATTAGACGAAATGCACAGTGTAGTACATTGTATATGAGTGAGTTGCACTGAAAAACTTAGAATTTACTGAAAAACCCGAATTAGACGAAATGCACAGTGTAGTACATTGTATATGAGTGAGTTGCACTGAAAAACTTAGAATTTACTGAAAAACCCGCATTAGACGAAATGCACAGTGTAGTACATTGTACATGAGTGAGTTGCACTGAAAAACTTAGAATTTACTGAAAAACCCTCATTAGAGGAAATGCACAGTGTAGTACATTGTACATGAGTGAGTTGCACTGAAAAACTTAGAATTTACTGAAAAACCCGCATTAGACGAAATGCACAGTGTAGTATACAGTATATGAGTGAGCTGCACTGAAAAATTTAGAATTTACTGAAAAACCCGCATTAGACGAAATGCACAGTGTAGTACATAGTATATGAGTGAGTTGCACTGATAAACTTAGAATTTACTTAAAAACCCGCATTAGACGAAATGCACAGTGTAGTACATTGTATATGAGTGAGTTGCACTGAAAAACTTAGAATTTACTGAAAAACCCGCATTAGACGAAATGCACAGTGTAGTACATTGTATATGAGTGAGTTGCAATGAAAAACTTAGAATTACTGAAAAATCCGCATTAGACGAAATGCACAGTGTAGTACATTGTATATGAGTGAGTTGCACTGAAAAACTTAGAATTTACTGAAAAACCCGCATTAGACGAAATGCACAGTGTAGTACATTGTATATGAGTGAGTTGCACTGAAAAACTTAGAATTTACTGAAAAACCCGCATTAGATGAAATGCACAGTGTAGTACATTGTATATGAGTGAGTTGCACTGAAAAACTTCGAATTTACTGAAAAACCCGCATTAGACGAAATGCACAGTGTAGTACATTGTATATGAGTGAGTTGCACTGAAAAACTTAGAATTTACTGAAAAACCCGCATTAGACGAAATGCACAGTGTAGTGCATAGTATATGAGTGAGTTGCAGTGAAAAACTAGGAATTTACTGAAAAACCCGCATTAGACGAAATGCACAGTGTAGTACATAGTATATGAGTGAGTTGCACTGAAAAACTTAAAATTTACTGAAAAACCCGCATTAGACGAAATGCACAGTGTAGTACATAGTATATGAGTGAGTTGCACTGAAAAACTTAGAATTTACTGAAAAATCCGCATTAGACGAAATGCACAGTGTAGTACATTGTATATGAGTGAGTTGCACTGAAAAAATTAGAATTTACTGAAAAACCCGCATTAGACGAAATGCACAGTGTAGTACATTGTATATGAGTGAGTTGCACTGAAAAACTTAGAATTTACTGAAAAACCCGAATTAGACGAAATGCACAGTGTAGTACATTGTATATGAGTGAGTTGCACTGAAAAACTTAGAATTTACTGAAAAACCCCCATTAGACGAAATGCACAGTGTAGTACATTGTACATGAGTGAGTTGCACTGAAAAACTTAGAATTTACTGAAAAACCCTCATTAGACGAAATGCACAGTGTAGTACATTGTACATGAGTGAGTTGCACTGAAAAACTTAGAATTTACTGAAAAACCCGCATTAGACGAAATGCACAGTGTAGTATATAGTATATGAGTGAGCTGCACTGAAAAACTTAGAATTTACTGAAAAACCCGCATTAGACGAAATGCACAGTGTAGTACATAGTATATGAGTGAGTTGCACTGATAAACTTAGAATTTACTTAAAAACCCGCATTAGACGAAATGCACAGTGTAGTACATTGTATATGAGTGAGTTGCACTGAAAAACTTAGAATTTACTGAAAAACCCGCTTTAGACGAAATGCACAGTGTAGTACATTGTATATGAGTGAGTTGCACTGAAAACTTAGAATTTACTGAAAAACCCGCATTAGACGAAATGCACAGTGTAGTACATTGTATATGAGTGAGTTGCACTGAAAAACTTAGAATTTACTGAAAAACCCGCATTAGACGAAATGCACAGTGTAGTACATTGTATATGAGTGAGTTGCACTGAAAAACTTAGAATTTACTGAAAAACCCGCATTAGACGAAATGCACAGTGTAGTACATTGTATATGAGTGAGTTGCACTGAAAAACTTAGAATTTACTGAAAAACCCGAATTAGACGAAATGCACAGTGTAGTACATTGTATATGAGTGAGTTGCACTGAAAAACTTAGAATTTACTGAAAAACCCGCATTAGACGAAATGCACATTGTAGTACATTTTACATGAGTGAGTTGCACTGAAAAACTTAGAATTTACTGAAAAACCCT